>NC_054550.1:35269683-35377183 GCF_017654505.1 Polyodon spathula
ATTATCGGGAAGGCTGAAGAAAGCAAGGCAGGCTTATAAACTGCAGTGGCTAAGAGGGAAATATGCTGTGAGCATGGAGCATACTGCACAGCCTGGTCCAGTGGGATCTATAGCGTGATGAGACCCGCTGCCCGCCTGGCTGGCGTGATGAATGGGTCTCAGGGTTACAGTGTCACAGTGCTGTCAACACTAGAGGGCCACTCCATACCCGCGGCACACTGGCAGGGAAGGTAATGAAATGGGAAGCTGTGATTGATAAGAAAGGCATCCATTCCCATCAGGGGGCATTAACCCTGTACTGCACTGCGTCTGCCCAGCACACTGGACATGTAATCCTGTACTGCACTGTGTCTGCCCAGCACACTGAACATGTAATCATGTACTGCAGTGTGTCTGTCCAGCACACTGGACATGTAATCCTGCACTGCACTGTGTCTGCCCAGCACAGTGGACATGTAATCCTATACTGCACTGTGTCTGCCCAGCACACTGGACATGTAATCCTGTACTGCACTGCGTCTACCCAGCACACTGAACATGTAACCCTGTACTGCACTGCGTCTGCCCAGCACACTGGACATGTAATCCTGTACTGCACTGTGTCTGCCCAGCACACTGGACATGTAATCCTGTACTGCACTGTGTCTGCCCAGCACACTGGACATGTAATCCTGTACTGCACTGTGTCTGCCCAGCACACTGGACATGTAATCCTGTACTGCACTGTGTCTGCCCAGCACACTGGACATGTAATCCTGTACTGCACTGTGTCTGCCCAGCACACTGGACATGTAATCCTGTACTGCACTGTGTCTGCCCAGCACACTGGACATGTAATCCTGTACTGCACTGCGTCTGCCCAGCACACTGGACATGTAACCCTGTACTGCACTGCGTCTGCCCAGCACATTGGACATGTAATCCTGTACTGCACTGTGTCTGCCCAGCACACTGGACATGTAATCCTGTACTGCACTGCGTCTACCCAGCACACTGAACATGTAGCCCTGTACTGCACTGCGTCTGCCCAGCACATTGGACATGTAATCCTGTACTGCACTGCGTCTGCCCAGCACACTGGACATGTAATCCTGTACTGCACTGTGTCTGCCCAGCACACTGGACATGTAATCCTGTACTGCACTGTGTCTGCCCAGCACACTGGACATGTAATCCTGTACTGCACTGTGTCTGCCCAGCACACTGGACATGTAATCCTGTACTGCACTGCGTCTGCCCAGCACACTGGACATGTAATCCTGTACTGCACTGTGTCTGCCCAGCACACTGGACATGTAATCCTGTACTGCACTGTGTCTGCCCAGCACACTGGACATCTAATCCTGTACTGCACTGTGTCTGCCCAGCACAATGAACATGTAATCCTGCACTGCACTGTGTCTGCCCAGCACACTGAACATGTAATCCTGTACTGTACTGCACTGTCGTCTGCTCATCAGGGGTGTAGATGTGATGTGTTGGAGGGGTGTAGATGTGCTGTGTTGGAGGGGTGTAGATGTGCTGTGTTGGGAGGGAGGCGTGTAGATGTGATGTGTTGGAGGGGTGTAGATGTGATGTGTTGGAGGGGTGTAGATGTGATGTGTTGGAGGGGGGAGGGGTGTAGATGTGCTGTGTTGGAGGGGTGTAGATGTGATGTGTTGGAGGGGTGTAGATGTGATGTGTTGGGAGGGGTGTAGATGTGATGTGTTGGAGGGGTGTAGATGTGATGTGTTGGGGGGGTGTAGATGTGCTGTGTTGGGAGGGAGGGGTGTAGATGTGATGTGTTGGAGGGGTGTAGATGTGATGTGTTGGAGGGGTGTAGATGTGATGTGTTGGAGTGTAGATGTGATGTGTTAGGGGGGGGTGTAGATGTGATGTGTTGGGGGGGTGTAGGGAGGGGTGTAGATGTGATGTGTTGGAGGGGTGTAGATGTGATGTGATGTGTTGGAGGGGTGTAGATGTGATGTGTTGGAGGGGTGTAGATGTGATGTGTTGGAGGGGTGTAGATGTGCTGTGTTGGGGGGGAGGGGTGTAGATGTGATGTGTTGGAGGGGTGTAGATGTGATGTGTTGGAGGGGTGTAGATGTGATGTGTTGGGAGGGAGGGGTGTAGATGTGATGTGTTGGAGGGTTGTAGATGTGCTGTGTTGGGAGGGGTGTAGATGTGCTGTGTTGGGAGGGAGGGGTGTAGATGTGATGTGTTGGAGGGGTGTAGATGTGATGTGTTGGAGGGGTGTAGATGTGCTGTGTTGGAGGGGTGTAGATGTGCTGTGTTAGATGTGATGTGTTGGAGGGGTGTAGATGTGATGTGTTGGAGGGGTGTAGATGTGATGTGTTGGAGGGGTGTAGATGTGCTGTGTTGGGAGGGAGGGGTGTAGATGTGATGTGTTGGAGGGGTGTAGATGTGATGTGTTGGAGGGGTGTAGATGTGCTGTGTTGGGAGGGAGGGGTGTAGATGTGATGTGTTGGAGGGGTGTAGATGTGCTGTGTTGGGAGGGAGGGGTGTAGATGTGCTGTGTTGGGAGGGAGGGGTGTAGATGTGATGTGTTAGACGGGTGTAGATATGCTATTGAGGATGCAGAACACCTGATCAGGGTAGTACTCACAAGGTATCAACTGACCTGATAAAACAACCTGCAGTATTAGAATAAAAGAACAGTAAAACGGAGAAGGGTTATAATAATAGCAGGTAATAATAAAGCCCCCGCATTCTATCTTCAGCAGTTCTTCTGCATTCGTGACCGGCACTCCTGTAGGAGTGACACCCCCAGCAGTAATTAGGAACGTTAAGAATGTTAAATATAGAGAATAAACTCTCCCACGCAGACTGCATTAAAAACCCAGATTCTGGCGAACGAGGTGCTTGAGAGGCAGCAGCAGCAGGGCTGGAGAGAATCACTCACTGGTACACAGTCCTCTGAAACAGGGCTGAGTGGAGGAAGGACTCAATCAGCACCATTCGTACACATATGAGGATGTAACTTTTGGCATAAAAAGTCTTTGGTGGTGTCCAGGCTCTGTTTTTGGGTTAGTGTTGTGGTGTCCAGGCTCTGTTTTTGGGTCACTGTCGTGGTGTCCAGGCTCTGTTTTTGGGTCACTGCTGTGGTGTCCAGGTCCTGTTTTTGGGTCACTGTCGTGGTGTCCAGGCTCTGTTTTTGGGTCACTGCAACAACAACTCCATAATAACAACATAGGTGTGTTGTGCTGTGTGAAAGGTGTGAAGCTCTTCATCTTATCCCTTGTGGTAGAAGTGGGCTGATCCCAGAGGTTTTAAATGCAATCCCTTTCATGAACAAGGGCCCTAGAAACAGTATGCAAAACACAGATCAAACTTTTTAGAAACTTCAAACAAACCGGCCGAGGCAATACACTCTCCCTGGGCAAGGAGTCCTGGCAGTTCCTTCTTAAAGTTTGCCATAATGAAAGCATGGTCAAGTGTAGTAAAACATAGTGAAAGCATGGTAAAGTGTAGTAAAACACAGTGAAAGCATAGATAAGCACTGCAACCCCCAAAAAGTATTACAAAGTATTTTAAAAGCATTGTATTATGCCACGTTAATCTATTGTAAATTGACTGTATAGTATAACAGTGAGAAAGCATGTGAAAACTGCAGAATTACTGTGCAATGGGAACTTTTATATTGGGGTAACATGAATTATAGGCCATGTTAGAAATATGTTCTGTGTATATGCTAAATCTAATATGGGGAGGCACTGCAGGGTATTCCTATCTGTAAGCTTATTTAACAAAGAAAACTCCACAACTGTGTTATTTAGTTCCTCTGTCCTTCAACCAGGCAGACACTGGCGTACTTGGGAGAAATGAGCGATCCCTGGATGAATAAAGAGCCGGTCTCTGTCTAGCTGTGCTGCGGGATGCCTGTCTGATTTATCACATGTATAATTGCCCTCAGGTAGTGCTTCATGGTGGGAAGGGGTATGTGGCTGTGATTGGAATGAGGAGCGTTGCCATGGCGCCGGGGGAGAGGAAAGGACGCATCTATGAAATGGCCGCGTGAGCCGAGCTAAAGACAGCGCTCGGTGCAGGAGGCCCGGCGGGCTGCGTTTACAGCCCTCTTTTTAAGGGCTTGTTATCTTTTAGCAGCATCTGCTGGCTGTCGTTTTTTTAAAGGAGATCTTTTTTTTTAAACAGAGGCCTCCTGTTTGTGTGCAGGAGCCTGCAATGAGCAGACGGTGTCTGTCAGCTTCACTGGGAGGTGAAGCAGCAGCAGGTTAGCAGAGAGCAGGAACTTATTGTAGTGCTATAGTAAAAAAAAAAAAAAATACAAAGGCAGCCCCTTCCTCACCCTCATCCTCACCCTAACCCTACCCTCACCCTCACCCAACTCATAAGCACATTTTTCATGATGCATGAAAAGTGTATTGGTACCTTTCAGACAGCACTGCACTGTATGAATGTTTTCATAATAGATTTTACAGTAACATATCATTATTTCATTAGCTTTAAACTACAGCCCACATTTTAAACACCTTAAGCTGTTTGAAAAATGACAAATGCATCAACAGCTCATTGTAATTCATTATTTACCACATAATAGCAAGAGCAACATTATCACAGAATATCATTATCACAGAATATCATAACAGCAACATTATCACAGAATATCATTATCACAGAATATCATAACAGCAACATTATCACAGAATATCATGACAGCAACATTATCACAGAATATCATAACAGCAACATTATCACAGAATATCATAATAGCAACATTATCACAGAATATCATGACAGCAACATTATCACAGAATATCATAACAGCAACATTATCACAGAATATCATAATAGCAACATTATCACAGAATATCATGACAGCAACATTATCACAGAATATCATAACAGCAACATTATCACAGAATATCATGACAGCAACATTATCACAGAATATCATAACAGCAACATTATCACAGAATATCATGACAGCAACATTATCACAGAATATCATAACAGCAACATTATCACAGAATATCATAACAGCAACATTATCACAGAATATCATAACAGCAACATTATCACAGAATATCATAATAACAACCCTGTTAGAGGAAACAATGACTCCTCCTGAATGCACTACAGAACACAGCTCTTAAAACCACAGAGAATACAAGGCCATTAGAATCTGTCCAGTGTTGAATTCTGGGCTCCATAAATAGTGTGCTGCCATGAAATTCATTAAATCCGTGACAAACGACAGCGCTTGACCCAGGAGAGCAGGGCCAGGCACAGTGCAGGGCTGTAATTATGTTAAGGGCCATCCACATTCATCAGAGGAACCCCAAACTAATTTAATTAACCCAGAGCTGCAAGGCTTGTTAGTCTGAACCTGTAAAGAGACTAGGGAATGGCCTGAGATGGAAAGTGTGTCAGCTTGACCTAGTTTCTTGTAAGCTTTACATCGTTGAGCGTTTTGAAGTTATTAGTAAAGATAAAAACAATTAGCATGCTTGTCTCAATGGGAATCAACCGAATGCTGATTTGTGAACCAGTGACTCGATGAATGTCTGAACCTTGATGGCAGCACATAAAACAGCCGATGCCTAGAAGAGTCTTTTCAAACCCAGTGTGATCCAGGGATGGCTGATGCACCCTTTTCTTTAGATCTCACAGTTAAGCAAAGGCTTTAGATGATGCACAGTTTGGGATTTGAGCAAAAGGAAGACCTTGCTAGCAGCTGAACACTCAGGCAGTGGCCTGTACCAGTCCCTCAGTAAAAGAACAGTTTTCAGCCCCTCCCTTCGCTGTTACTTTTTTTGCAGAAATTAGCGCAGGTAGCCCTGGGGCCTCCCCCCACACAGTGAGCCTCATAATAAAAAGAAACAACGTCAAGAAAGAAAAATCAATGCGAAACGATGTCAAGAAAGAACAGGGGGTGGGGGGGGGGGGGGGGGGGGGGGGGGGGGGGGGGGGGGGCTGGAAATTGTTTTGTTTCCATAATTGGAACAGGAAGATAGACAAGCATATTAGTCATAGTGAATCAAGGGGTAATCTATTCTAAACTAGAGGGGGAGGCGGGGGTGTGTAGTTGGTGGAGCCAGGGGGGGGGGCAGTTCTTTAGAAATCTATTGTATCCGTCTGGTGGTGCAGGATTTTGAGACAACGCTGAACAAAAGAAGGCAAGGAGTCTTTCCAAGCGCGTGGGATGGAGGAACCTGGAGCTGAGGCTGTTAAGAATAAAAAAAGAAGCGCAGAAAAGCTTCAGCCTGCAGAACTGGATACTGTGCAGAGCAGGGGGAGATGCACTGCAGTAAATATCATTCCCTTCTCTCTCAACGCTTCCAGTCACTGCATAGTGGAAGTAATGGTTTAAACCGGTATTCTGTGCCCGGCAAAGCCTCTGATTCGGGTCGCGCGCACCCTTCACCCTGCCTCGAGGAAGGGTGCAGTGGTGACACCCAGTTCAATGAGAGTATCATTATGGTATGCGCTGTGTGGGCCATGGCACCTCCCCTGGGGCTGGGAAATACTGGGGCAGAATGAGCCGCTGCTGAGTGGAGATACTGTGTCAGAGTCTGGCCAGCAAGATTCACTAAAGCAGAGACAGAGCCAGGCTACTGTGGAGAAACAGAAGGGAAAAGGTCAAGCAGAGCAATAAGCAATCACAGTTCTGTGGAATGTGCAATGATCAGTTTGAAAAAGTCATACAGTGCCTCTTCTGCAAGCAATTACAACATCAAAAATAGTACTAAACTGCGTTTGAAGTGATCTGAAATGAGTTCTTACTCTTTAGCTGGCTGTGACGTTTTGGTTCTGTTCTGGGGCTCTGAATCAGAGTGCTGAGCCAGAAACTCAAGTATTGTTTCTCTGTGTATCTTCAACAAGAAAGCCTTTGCTTTCCGGAACAGTTAACAAACCCTCACTGCCCCCTATTGGTCTAAATGTTTAAATGCACAAGCTGTAGGAGACTAGCTGTAGGAGACAGCGTGCCCGAGTTAATTAATGTTAATTATATGAACATGTCATCAAGGGGTTTCTTGTAAGTAATGCTCATTATTCAATGTCTTTAGAATCCCAAGTTGGCAAGTTGACTGAAGTTAATTGCTGCGCTGTCGCTGTGTAGACAGAGTCATTGTGAAAGATGTGCTCGCTGTTCCAGGGGCAGTCCCCATAACTTAGCTTGTACGAGAGGGATTCTCGCTTACAGATTAGCAAGTAATGCTTGTGTCTAATGGACAACGTGCATGGTGATTTTTTGATGATTCTATAATTAAAGCGCCATTCTCAACACAATGAATGAGCTACACCTGGAGGGAGTAGGTAGGTGAAGAATTATGTGTTCACGTGCCTGGTCAATGTCAAATGCCGATACAAATGAGATTTAAGGAGATTGAATGAACGAGACGTAGACCTGCTGGGCCTGGTGCTATTCGATTTGCTGCTGCAACAGTGTTTGCCACTCCTTCCAATGCAGGGCCTGTTTAATTTAGTATGGTCAACTGTTCGTGTTGTTTCTGTAGCTACACCTGCCATTTTAATCTTGAATTAGATTTATTTTCATTGCACAGGTCAGGTCCCAAATACTGGGGCGGGCAAGACACGCTGTTGCTGGTCAATCTAGTCTAGGGTGACCAAATTTCCAAAGCTCAGAACTGGGACACTTCTTGGGGTCTTATTAGAAGCTAGTGCTTATATCGCTATTTTATAACAGCCTCTGACTGCTGCACGATCGCCGCACCTTCGTTTTCTAACCCGCGGTCTCGTTTCAGTACATGCTGTAACATGCATTGCTGGTTTTGCCCTACATTTCTACCATGTGGCTTAAATTGAACTTTTTCAATTGACCTCATATGAGATACAAAAACTCTTCAATGGTAGCATGTGCACGATGACCTCATATGAGGATGCCATTCTAAAGCAAAGAAAACCAAAGGAATGTTCACTATATAATCTGTAGTATGTGCCCTGACTACTTTTTCTTCCCCAGCTATTTTAATATTGCATGCATGAAAGGGTTCATTTAGTATAGTTTAGTGACCCTTATATGTTACTGTGGAGACATATTTTAATATGATTGCGATTGTTTACGCGAAGTAACTCAAGGAGTCCTATCTGGAAACCGTTATATATATATATATATATATATATATATATATTATATATATATATATATATATATATATATACACACACACATGTTGTGGGAAAACATGTTGGGACATCTGACTGGAAAATGGGGCGGTTCCGGTCAAACCGGGACCTCTAGTCTCACCCTAGAGTGACCAATCACATGACAGAGGAGCAGACAGTTCACCTCCTGAGTCCTGACCACTAGTCCGTGTCAGACCTACCTCACTGAACCCCGTATCGCTAAACGGGGATCGATTTCAAATTGACTCTGGTATTAACCGCAGCACAGCCGGGCAGTAACGGACCAGCAAGGCTCCTGTACAGAAAGTCGCTGCGGAATAAGCTGTCCTGAAACACGGTTCTCTAAAGAAAGCAGCTGAGTCACACTACGTCTTGCTAGTTATGGTGACTGAAGATGAGGAGAGATGTACGCCACGGCCACTGTGTATTATTTACTGGCGTTGTGGGTAGCCACTAGTGCGCAAAATTTATAAATAAAAAAAAGCCGAGCTGCAAAGGGGAGGTTTCAGAGCCGGGTAAAGCGGAAGCCGGAGGAAGGAAGGACGGACGGACGAGAGCAGCACAGAGCTAATAATGGCGTCTCTGCAGGCATGCCGAGTCCCTGCAGCCGCAGCGCTTTGTAAATCGGCAGTCTTCTCCGGAATAACGTTGCTAGTGTTGGGCGCAGTGGCACCGCAGCCGGCGCTGGGGAAGAGGCACCATCAGCGCACGATCACTGAGAGGACCTGGCAAGATATACTGGAGGGAGAGTGGATGATTGAATTGTAAGCAGCCGCTCTCGCTCTGTGCCTCTGGTCACGTTGATATGAATTTATTTAAAGAAACGAATACAGTTATTGTTGTGGAGTTAAATTATGTTGATTAATTTATTTAATATAACGTTTCCGTGCAAAGCTTAATTCACGTACACTATGTACAGGTATATTGAATGTATTAGATTTGTTGGTCATTATTGTTAATACTAGCTGATATTTTGGTTGTTGCTGTGCACTACGCTACTGACTACATACATGATCGGCCATAATGAGCACACGTACCTGGTCAGACTATACGCCCTGTAGACTGTAGACATGACCCGCGTTGATAATACTAATTATACAATGTGTACGCTGAACATATTATAAAGGCGATGTAGGGAAGATTCTGTTTCTTTATTATAAGTTTCACATTCCCATTGTTCACGTGTAATTAAAACCCACACATTTTCAGCAGACCGCTTTTAATGTGATCACAGTAAGATTACACATGCAGGCAGGCACAGATCAGCACTGTGGATAGAGGGGAGTGCAGGAAGCCAGGGTAAACAGCGTGGATAGAGGGGAGTGCAGGAAGCCAGGGTAAACAGCGTGGATAGAGGGGAGTGCAGGAAGCCAGGGTAAACAGCGTGGATAGAGGGGAGTGCAGGAAGCCAGGGTAAACAGCGTGGATAGAGGGGAGTGCAGGAAGCCAGGGTAAACAGCGTGGATAGAGGGGAGTGCAGGAAGCCAGGGTAAACAGCGTGGATAGAGGGGAGTGCAGGAAGCCAGGGTAAACAGCGTGGATAGAGGGGAGTGCAGGAAGCCAGGGTAAACAGCGTGGATAGAGGGGAGTGCAGGAAGCCAGGGTAAACAGCGTGGATAGAGGGGAGTGCAGGAAGCCAGGGTAAACAGCGTGGATAGAGGGGAGTGCAGGAAGCCAGGGTAAACAGCGTGGATAGAGGGGAGTGCAGGAAGCCAGGGTAAACAGCGTGGATAGAGGGGAGTGCAGGAAGCCAGGGTAAACAGCGTGGATAGAGGGGAGTGCAGGAAGCCAGGGTAAACAGCGTGGATAGAGGGGAGTGCAGGAAGCCAGGGTAAACAGCGTGGATAGAGGGGAGTGCAGGAAGCCAGGGTAAACAGCGTGGATAGAGGGGAGTGCAGGAAGCCAGGGTAAACAGCGTGGATAGAGGGGAGTGCAGGAAGCCAGGGTAAACAGCGTGGATAGAGGGGAGTGCAGGAAGCCAGGGTAAACAGCGTGGATAGAGGGGAGTGCAGGAAGCCAGGGTAAACAGCGTGGATAGAGGGGAGTGCAGGAAGCCAGGGTAAACAGCGTGGATAGAGGGGAGTGCAGGAAGCCAGGGTAAACAGCGTGGATAGAGGGGAGTGCAGGAAGCCAGGGTAAACAGCGTGCAAACAGCGTGGATAGAGGGGAGTGCAGGAAGTAAACAGCGTGGATAGAGGGGAGTGCAGGGTAAACAGCGTGGATAGAGGGGAGTGCAGGAAGCCAGGGTAAACAGCGTGGATAGAGGGGAGTGCAGGAAGCCAGGGTAAACAGCGTGGATAGAGGGGAGTGCAGGAAGCCAGGGTAAACAGCGTGGATAGAGGGGAGTGCAGGAAGCCAGGGTAAACAGCGTGGATAGAGGGGAGTGCAGGAAGCCAGGGTAAACAGCGTGGATAGAGGGGAGTGCAGGAAGCCAGGGTAAACAGCGTGGATAGAGGGGAGTGCAGGAAGCCAGGGTAAACAGCGTGGATAGAGGGGAGTGCAGGAAGCCAGGGTAAACAGCGTGGATAGAGGGGAGTGCAGGAAGCCAGGGTAAACAGCGTGGATAGAGGGGAGTGCAGGAAGCCAGGGTAGACAGCGTGGATAGAGGGGAGTGCAGGAAGCCAGGGTAAACAGCGTGGATAGAGGGGAGTGCAGGAAGCCAGGGTAGACAGCGTGGATAAACAGCGTGGATAGAGGGGAGTGCAGGAAGCCAGGGACAGCGTGGATAGAGGGGAGTGCAGGAAGCCAGGGTAAACAGCGTGGATAGAGGGGAGTGCAGGGTAAACAGCGTGGATAGAGGGGAGTGCAGGGTAAACAGCAGGGTAAACAGCATGGTTAGAGGGGAGTGCAGGAAGCCAGGGTAAACAGCGTGGATAGAGGAGAGTGCAGGGTAAACAGCATGGTTAGAGGGGAGTGCAGGAAGCCCAGGGTAAACAGCGTGGATAGAGGGGAGTGCAGGGTAAACAGCATGGTTAGAGGGGAGTGCAGGAAGCCAGGGTAAACAGCGTGGATAGAGGGGAGTGCAGGGTAAACAGCATGGTTAGAGGGGAGTGCAGGAAGCCCAGGGTAAACAGCGTGGATAGAGGGGAGTGCAGGAAGCCCAGGGTAAACAGCATGGATAGAGGGCAGTGCAGGGTAAACTGAGTTGTCCCGGAACTGCCCAATGATGTTTCTTGAGATGTGATGCAGTAGATTCGTGGTTCACAGGTTGACAAGGGGTGAGCCTAGGGTGTTTTTCCAGAGAGCAATCTCACTGGGTTCTAGAGGCCAGGATGTTTTCCAGAGGGCAATCTCCCTGGGTTCTAGAGGCCAGGCTGTTTTCCAGAGGGCAATCCCCTTGGTTCTAGAGGCCAGGCTGTTTATAAGGATTCAGCTCAGTTTGCTATTAATGGAAGTGCTCTGAACTGTTGCTGATTTCTATAACAGTCAAGGTGTGTCTTGTGCAATGCACGCACACACAACATCCTCTAATCCTTTAAGACAGACCCTGAATTCCTTACACAGCTTACTTATACCTTCCTTGATAATAATAACTGCAGATGCACTGATGGCAGGTATACCCTCGGCCCTGATGCTAGAGTGCTTTTTTAAATTTTTATATTTACCTTGAACAAATTTGACAAGGATTTCATTAGGATTTTGCCTGCAGTTCAATGTGCAAGATACCTGATAGACTAGTTTGACTACCTGGGCAAATTACAGCAGTGAGCTGCAAGCTTGCACACACAATTCTGGTCCTCCCAGCAGGAACCTGTCCACTTGTAGCTTATATGTTTATCCGTCTCACGGGTGGAAACAAGACTCCTATTGCATAGCAGTGCCACCTATTCCAGGTTTTACTACGAGCATCATCAGCCCCAGTGTATTGGTAACAAGCTCTGGTGTGTCTTCTTAAACTCCTAGTTAAACCAGGACTGGATTAGACTGCTATGCAATGGGAGTCTTATTTCCATCTCTGGCTCTCCTTGGAGCCGGGTTTAGTGTTTTTGTGAGACTGGTTTGGCTCGTCTCGTTTCAGCTTTGCCCCGTGGTGCCCAGCTTGCCAGCAGCTTCAGCCGGAGTGGAACGCCTTTGCAGAATGGGGGGAGGACATTGGGGTCAGTATCGCCAAAGTGGACGTCACAGAGGAGCCAGGTAGGGGCCGTGGATAAGGGCAAATCCACCGGGTGCACGAGGTGTCACGCTGTGCTGACTGCGCACATTGCTGTCAGTTTCATTTCAAGAAACACTTTCAACACGAATACCACATGTTTAATAAAGAACATGAAAAGTTTTTCAAGACTTCCCAACGCTCTTAACAGAAAAGCATCTAAAAGTCTTTGTTAGGTGTAGATCTGTCATTAGAATCAGTGTTTAACTTTCTTTCCTGTTTTTGCAGGGCTGAGCGGTCGCTTTATCATCACAGCTCTTCCAACCATCTACCAGTGAGTATCCCAAGATTGTAAAATGCCAGCTGTTCTTCACAGTGCTTAGCTATGCTTTAGCATGCTTCCACTCTGTTATTTACACATGGCTGTGTTTTCACTATGGGGAGTCTTTTGCAGGAGTGCTTATGCTCCCTTGTCTGACTGTAACGCTCGCGTTGGATCTTGCGGAGCATGCTGCTGGCACGGAGGTGATTCAGAACAGTGCTTTTAAAATAAGGGGACCCCTGCAGGTGTCAGCTGGGCTGCAGAATAACCGGCTTCTATCTCTGTGAACCAGAGGAGTGTGGTGGTGAAGGGTGTCTGGCTGTGTAGAGAAATGAAAGCATCCGCAGATCATGTGATGCACTTTCACCAGCCCCCCTCACCACACTATGAGCTGTGGGGTGTTACAATGATGGAAATAAGACTCCCGCTGCATAGCAGATTTATCCATTCCAGGTTTTACTGGGAGTTTAATAAGACGCGCCCGAGTGTGTTGCCTGCACAAAGTGGCTCGTCCAGTTTGTAGTAAAACCTGGAATGAATGAAACTGTTATGCAGCGGGAGTCTTATTTCCATTCCAGCATTATTTTATTACCTCTGCCCTATTCACTCTCCTAGGAAAACCCTGTAACCTTGAGATGCAGCCTCTTCCTCAAACGAGTCCCACAAAGAGCACTGGAGAGGCTACAGGTTCGAAGGAGTAAGCGCTTGTGAATGCTGCTGCAGTTGCCAGTGTAGCCTGTGCTTGTGTTCTAGGTCTCCAGTAATGACAGCTGTATCTTCTTCAGTGCAATGAAGCAGCAGTCTCCTTCGCGTGCTGGCTGGCACTGTGGATGTAGGGCATGGCCAAGGCGCTTCATTTTAATTTTTTTTTTCTCTCAGCTGTAAAGACGGTGTGTTCAGGAAGTACGAGGGAGGCAGGACTAAGAACGACTTCCTGAGCTTCATCGATGAGAAGAAATGGCGCGAGATCGAGCCGGTGTCATCCTGGTTTGGACCCTCGTCCTTCCTGTGAGTGTGGTAGCAGCCTCTGTGTGTGTGTGCGTGCGTGTGTATGTTTTTGGATTGAATGAAAGCACTTTGCTGTGTAATGTGTTCAGTTAGGCTTGGGTCACGGGTCCTTTATGTCTCTGATGGTGCAGATATGTTTGTCTGAGCAGTCTAATCCATTCCTGGTTTTGCTGTGAGTCTAATAAGACACACCTGAGCTCGTTAATTCTACACTGGGGCTAATCAAGCTTGTAGTAAAGCCTGGAATGGGTAAAACTGCTGTGCAATAGGGGTCTTATTTCCTTCTCTGGTCTTCATTAGTTTTCCTTTTGATGTGTCACCTGGATATTGCTTTCAGTGTCAGGTAGTGATGCTTGAGAGTCTTGATGATGTTAATGGTAATAGTGATGTGCTTGTCTCTTGCAGAATGAACACCATGTCGGGCCTGTTCAAGCTCTCCATGTTTATAAGGGTAATCTGTCACTTTCACTCACGTTCAATCTTTCCGTTAACAATGAAATCTCTGCTGCTTTCTTAATTTACATGTCAGTCAAGCTTGACGCACAAGCTGAATATCCCCCCTCTGGCCCACATGTTGGGTTACATGAAAATGATAAAGAAGCTGAGAGAAAATGCTTTGGGACTTGAAATTCAAAACCATAATTGAACATGAATGCACACCTATAAACGTGCGCTACGCAAAACACGCAGTCTATTTATTTGTGTTTATTTAATTCCTAAGACGCTATAGAGATTCAAAGAGTGCAGGCTAAGGATGGAAATAAGACTCCCATTGCAGAGTAGTCTGATCCAGTCCTGGTTTTGCTATTGAGTTTAATAAAACACGCCTGAGCTGGTTACCTCTACACTGTGACTGATCAAGCTTGTAGTAAAACCTGGAATGGGTGAGAGTGCTCTGCAGCAGGAGTCTTATTTCCAGCCCTGCAGCGGATTGTGCTCCTGTTTCATTTCTTGCTCTTTTCTTCTCTCCTCAGCATTGTCACAATTACTTCACGGAGCACCTGGGCTTGCCGGTGTGGGGCTCCTATGCTATCTTCGCTCTGGCCACCCTGTTCTCTGGCCTCGTTCTGGGGCTGGTGAGTTACACTCCAGCGAGAAGGGGGCGGGGGCAGGATGCAGTGGATTACTGAGGGATTTCAACAGGATAATCCAGTGAGAAGCCAGAGTGCTTAGAGAGGTTGATTGGCAGAAGTGACAATGGTTTAGAGGTGTTTAAACCAGGGGGTGTGAGGCTCAATATTTGTGCACACTAACAGATAAGAAGTCTGATCCAAGACTTGTTAATTGACGCTGAAATCTGTTTATTGATGGACAGACTGTGAACAGGATGAAGTGCATTGGTGCAAAACAAATGCTTCATTCACTCTTGCAGCCTTCGTTAGCACCTCTTCAGTGCAGGGCTTTGTGAAAGGCATGTTCTGCATTGTTACATTAAACCGGTTAACGCAGTACTTGGTTCTTCTGAGGGCCAACGTGATCAGGGCTCCATGTCTTTTCGTTGTGAATAAAATAAGCCCTGCACAGTCTACTGAGCATTGCTTTGCTCTGTGGTGCTCTGAGTATCTAGCGCTGCAGTGGTCTAGGAGGTGCAAGATGTTCAGAAATGACATTGTTAATGTAATAGTTTAGATCCTCCTCGTTGTTCTCAGTGTCTCTGTTAAGCAATGGGTGTGTTCTCTCGGTCCTCTCTTCCAGATCCTGGTGTTTGTGGCGGACTGTGTGTTCCCCTTCCGCAGATTCACTCCTCAGAACTACCAGAGTAAGACCCCCTTCCTGTTCTGTAACTGGAGCTATAGCTGTGCTTGTATTCCTGCGGTGTGTTGTGCACCAGGCTTGTCCGCTGTCTGTACTGTACCTGCACAGTGTACTGTACAGTATATCTTCATGGGAGTGATATTTTCTGCTCTATGCACTAACACTGCTTGTTTCCTCTGCTTGTTCCAGGGAAGCAGTCTCTGGACCAGGCTCGGATCATGAAGAGGCTGGAGGCGGAGCAGGAGGCAGACGGAGAGGCTGACGAGGAAGACGAGTATGATTACGAGGGGGAGGAGGTTTGGAGGAAGAGAGGAGGAGGAGGAGGAGGAGGACGCAGCAGTGAGCCCGAGGAGAGGCACAGCAGGGCCAGAGAGCGGCTCCATGCACAGGAAGAGGAGGAGGGCTCCCCAGATACGCTGCGCAAGAGAAACCCTGCCACTGCTGACCAGGGCCACCCCTAGAGGACGGGGGTGGAACTGCATGCACCTCATATACAGTGACTGGGAGAGCTGACCTGAGTCTGCAGTGTGGCTTGATGCCTGTGCTCTTCAGCTAGCTGTCTGTCTGTCTGTCTAACCTACTGGAGGTGTGCAGGAAATTAACATTGGACTGCTCCTTTCAAAAAAATAATAATTAAAGCAAGACATTGGCTTTCTCTCAAGTAACGTTGCTTCATTATTCAGCCATAAGATGGCTGTTGGAGCTCTGTAAAAATGATACTTAGTATTCTGCCTAAAAGGGAACTGATCCTAGCTGCGGTATTCAACTTTCATTGTTAGTTTTTTTTTGATTTGCTTAAAAGCTGACCTGTCGAGAGACAGGTTTCGTATTCTTGCCTGTCAGTGTTTTTTTTAAGCTCGAGAGTAAGAGAAAGCATGCTGGTCAGGTTCTGCAAAGTCTCGCACCCTCTTAAACATTTGTGAGTTTAGGACTCCGCTTTGATCAGCTTTCCTTTGACTGAGGAATTGCAGATTTGTTTATTCTTTTAATTTACAAACTTCTGTTCTTTTCAACATGCTCCTTTATACTCCAGCTGTACTGTATACCAGGCACAGTGCTGTGTGACTCAAGCGTGGTTACATTGTTATGTCTAATAAATACATTGTGATAGAAAATGGACACTGCTACCCAGAGGGGTTTGATACAGAACCTTGACTCCTGAAACTGCAGTTCTGCATCGGGAATGAATTATTTATTTTTGCCATGTGATGCAGAAGTTTCCATTCCACTTCTTACAAACCTGGTAAAGACTGCAGAGTTGCTTTCAGGCACTGCTATTTTGCAATATTCCAGCACAGTAATAATGCAACAGCAACACAAAACACACGCATGTGCTTCAGTAAAGGCACAAAACACACGCGTGTGCTTCAGTGAAGGCAGTCTAGCAGAATTCCCACGGGTGTGCTGTTAGCTGATCTCTTGTAATTGCTGGAGAAAGCTTTGCTAATACAAAATCTGGGTCTTTAGTGATAAATTTGGGATGGGTTTCTATTTTAGTCATCACATCATGTAATACAAAGTGTTGCCAATGCTGTTTACTGCTGATGTTTAATCTGCATGGTTCACTCGCGTGGAACTGGCAGAGCCTGGGTCTTTTAGAAGTACCTTTTTTCACACACCCTTTTCTAATACCGCACTCAGATAGACAAGATTAATCGATCAATTGTTATTATTATCGAATCAGTAATGGATTGAAACCCCGACCTTGAAAGCGCTTGTGTTCGCCTCAAAGTATTCCTGCATCCAGTCGGAGCGGAGTGTTGCAGGTGGCAGGATAACGGTGCACCAGACACACTTGGGAGTTTTGAAATGATCCTGAAAACTCTATTGAGCGATGGCTGTTCTCATGCCCTTGTCACAAGTTGCTGTTCAGTGTTGAAGTACCGACTTACTGCTCTGAGAATGTCAGTACCTCAGTTGTGTTCTAGCTGTGCTCTCTCTTCCACTGCTACAGTCACGACCCCTCAGTTGTGTTCTAGCTGTGCTCTCTCTTCCACTGCTACAGGCACGACCCCTCAGTTGTGTTCTAGCTGTGCTCTCTCTTCCACTGCTACAGTCACGACCCCTCAGTTGTGTTCTAGCTGTGCTCTCTCCTCCACTGCTACAGTCATGACCCCTCGGTTGTGTTCTAGCTGTGCTCTCTCCTCCACTGCTACAGTCATGACCCCTCGGTTGTGTTCTAGCTGTGCTCTCTCCTCCACTGCTACAGTCATGACCCCTCAGTTGTGTTCTAGCTGTGCTCTCTCTTCCACTGCTACAGTCACGACCCCTCAGTTGTGTTCTAGCTGTGCTCTCTCCTCCACTGCTACAGTCACGACCCCTCAGTTGTGTTCTAGCTGTGATCTCTCCTCCACTGCTACAGTCACGACCCCTCAGTTGTGTTCTAGCTGTGTTCTCTCCTCCACTGCTACAGTCACGACCCCTCAGTTGTGTTCTAGCTGTGTTCTCTCCTCCACTGCTACAGTCACGACCCCTCGGTTGTGTTCTAGCTGTGTTCTCTCCTCCACTGCTACAGTCACGACCCCTCGGTTGTGTTCTAGCTGTGCTCTCTCTTCCACTGCTACAGTCACGACCCCTCAGTTGTGTTCTAGCTGTGCTCTCTCCTCCACTGCTACAGTCACGACCCCTCAGTTGTGTTCTAGCTGTGCTCTCTCCTCCACTGCTACAGTCACGACCCCTCAGTTGTGTTCTAGCTGTGCTCTCTCTTCCACTGATAGTCACGACCCCTCAGTTGTGTTCTAGCTGTGCTCTCTCCTCCACTGCTACAGTCATGACCCCTCAGTTGTGTTCTAGCTGTGCTCTCTCCTCCACTGCTACAGTCACGACCCCTCAATTGTGTTCTAACTGTGCTGTCTCTTCCACTGCTACAGGCACGACCCCTCAGTTGTGTTCTAGCTGTGTTCTCTCCTCCACTGCTACAGTCATGACCCCTCAGTTGTGTTCTAGCTGTGCTCTCTCCTCCACTGCTACAGGCATGACCCCTCGGTTGTGTTCTAGCTGTGCTCTCTCCTCCACTGCTACAGTCACGACCCCTCAGTTGTGTTCTAGCTGTGTTCTCTCCTCCACTGATACAGTCACAACCCCTCAGTTGTGTTCTAGCTGTGCTCTCTCCTCCACTGCTACAGTCATGACCCCTCAGTTGTGTTCTAGCTGTGATCTGTCCTCCACTGATACAGTCACGACCCCTCAGTTGATCACATACTGCACTGCATTGGAAAGGCACCATATGCTGCTGCTGATCCTGTACTAGTTCACATTGTAACTGGTTGAGCACGGCTGCAATGCTGTTCAGAAGCATTCCTTTTTTCTGTTCTATTTTGTAATGTTTTGCAAAGGTGGGTTCCAGACTGCTGCAGAGAACAGTAGAATTAGATCTGATTCCCAGGGAGGGGGCTAGCTGAGGAAAGGCTGTCTTCTCTACAGCAATGTTGATTTCAACTACTCTGCATGTATACTGACACCTGAAATATACACCACACACGGCATTACAAACTGCTAACGTTGCACCTTGGATTCAGAACCGAAATAAATCAATTAAAAAAAAAAAAAAAAAAAAAAAAAAAGCCAAAAATCAGAAGTCTCAAGTATTTCTTTTTGTAATTTATTATTATTCCTGTTGTGCATGGTTTTTTGTTTATTTTTTCCCCATGTGCAGAGATGTTTTGTTCCTTTCCCTGATTCGTAGAAACTTCATTATAACATGTCGGCACTTCCACTATAATTTATGTTCAAGAATAAGGTTCTCAAAAAGTCAAATAGTTTAATAATGCCTCTCTTCAAATCTACAGGTTTTTTTTTTTTTTTTAGGTTTAGGAGAGATTTCTAGACCTGGGTAAGAAATCATTGTTCTTTTATAGAATGTTATTAATTTATGAATAAACTATTTTAGGGAGTGTGTTCAGTCAGCAGATGGTGCTCTTTGTCTACTGCAGTTCAGATGTGCTGCTTGAGCTGGAAAAACACTCTGCGATTCCACTCCAGGCCCTCTCAGCTCAGGAAGCTGCACGGGAAGTAATTAAGCAATTTTTTTGTCTTCTTAAATGAAAACATCATATCTGGGCAAGCAGGGGACTGCCAATCATCCCATATCCAAGCCAGGGCATCTCTGAGGTCCTGCCCTCATTGTGATGCATCGCTGTCCCGGACAGCCCTGCACGACACCTGTAGCCCTTATTACTGATTGATTGATTAATATTTTTCAGTGTTTTGTTTTTGCATGCTGATAAAGACTAATTCAATAAAATTCAACACAATTCAATTTGCCTTTTGGCACAAGGGTGATGGTGGTGTGGTTGGAGTACGAGCCTCGCTGGGCACGGAGGGTGGCTGGTATTGGTCACTGAATGGCATAGTCTGCCATTACACTTCAATCCAAGTGAATCGATGAGATGCCTGCTGTGTTTGGGCATCTTAAATTCTCAATTGCCTTTGTTGTCCACTTTGGGTGTTCATAGGAATGCGTCTGGAGTTCTGCACAGGGAGTGATCAATCAGAGATCGAGACTCTTTGAGTCTGATAGGAGATGCAGGTATGGGACCTGTTGCAGTATCTCCAGATCCAGTGCTCCCTCACTGATTCCAGCTGCTCTGATAGATTGGACTGGGGGATTAATACAGTCCTGCAGGCAACAGAGCACAGGGACTCCCCTGTTGTGGTTTCTGTCTGTCTGTTTGGTAGCATACAGATGTGGAGTTACTGGAAGAGGGGAATGATCAAGCTGCAGATAAGTCAAATCAAGACCATGTCTTCATATTGCGTGTGTTTTTCAGCTTTGCCTCGCATGGTCTTGTCCCTAACGCTGCCCTATCGGTGTGTGTGTGTTTAGGGAGAAGACGGATCACTTGCTCGATCATCCAGGTGTTAGTTTATGTCGCTCTGAAGCGTGACCTCCAGGCACATCCCACAGTTGTGGATCTGGAAGCAGAGGGATTGTTATCAGTGGGAGGCTCTGCTGAACTCCTGCCCTCCTTGCAACTAACCAGGCACCTCTCTGCTGACACAGTTTAGACACGTCGGCTCCCTCCATGAGGGAGACCGGCATGTTGCCACCCTGCATACGACCTCCCTTGTAATCCTGGGCTGTTATTAAGAAGCTGTCTTTATCTGTGCTTGAGCGGTCCAGGTGTCTATGTGCAGTGCTGCCCTGTGGCACAGCCTGACCTTCACACTGTTTTCTTCTAGCTCGCTCTCGGTCAAGGCTGAGAGACTGCCCTTGGATTCTTGTCTGTTCTGGACCAATTCATCAGAAAGAATAACAGCTTATCAGCTGAGAGAAGTTGCACAGTACCCTGTGTAGCATGCTGTAAGTGCAGCGGTTTAGCAGCACTTGGGGGCTGTCCTGTATAGCAGGCTAAGCTGTGAGGGGAACGTGGATATGACAGGCTGGGTACGATCATCTGTATTCGTGGTTTTAGAGCATTTAACCTAATTTCATCTCATGAGAGACAGGACAGAATCTGAAACTGCAGTGCATCTCACAGCACTGCCTGTTACACCTGCATTCATATATAGAGATATACATACATAGTAAGCAAGCTGCACCCCTATGAAAAACATGACATGCTTGTAGAGTTTTCACATTAAACAAGAGTATTTTAAAAATGTATCTATGGCTTGTGGGCTGGAAGGGAATCAGTATTTTAACCCTGCTGGTCCCAGAGAATTCCTCAAATATTTAACTGAATTTTGTCGACACAAGCCTCGGTGCTCCGGAGCACAATTCAAAAGACTGGAAGCAAAGCTAGGGAAAGGTGAAAGCAATACACCCTTGAAGCTCGTTGAGACGCCGCGTTGCTCAGACTGCTTTGTAACAGGAGACCCCTTTCTATTCCTCTCCTTCATAATGAAGTCTTATTCTTTTCATGTTTTGAGGAAGCAGGCGTTAGCAGGCACAGGGGTTGTGCTATCCTACAGTTGTGCAAAGTGTTGCTATTTCCACAGACTGCAAGTACTGTACAGTGTAG
Source organism: Polyodon spathula (assembly GCF_017654505.1). Lineage (NCBI taxonomy): Eukaryota > Metazoa > Chordata > Actinopteri > Acipenseriformes > Polyodontidae > Polyodon > Polyodon spathula. The sequence continues at coordinate 35,290,931 of NC_054550.1, forward strand.
TAACAGTACAGTACTGTAGTGTAGTGGCATTGCACAGTTATCAGTACTGGTTTCCTTTCAGGGGCTCAGTCTGAGAGAGAGATGCCAGGGATTGGATAGACATGGAGACCCCAGTCCAGGGCAGGCTTGAGGCATGGAGACTGAACTGCTCCCTCCCTCATACCCTAAGAGAAAGGGTGCTCCCTCCAGTTGAGGCATGTAGACTGAACTGCTTCCTCGCCCCCTGAGAGAAAAGGCCCATTCAATCTGCATTCTGACAACCCTTGCACGAATTAGACCAGCCCCCATCTGAAGAGCTGTTAATAATAATTTAAAAAAGCAGGCAGAAACCGTGGTCCGCAATCTTCAGCATGAAACTCTGCTTCCATCATGCTCTGTATTTTTAAGGGGGGGGAGATAGGCTCCAGTTTGGCTTGACCGGCCATTCCTTTGCTCTGATGTATTCGCTGCTAGAAATGAATCTACTGCGATTTTAACATCAAGCTGTAGAAGAGCAAGCTGTGTTTCACATTCGTTCATTTGCTTTGACTGTTCGCCTGCTGTAATTGTATGACAGTTGCTTCATGTTACGAGTGCTCTTTTAAGCAGTGCAGAGCCGTAACCTGTACCTCCTCCTCCTCCTCCTCCCTGTCCACAGACTCTGCTGCCGAGCCCTGCCAGGAACACTGCGGTCTGCCGCAGCTCAACTCTACATTGTTTCCACAGCTCGCTTCTCTGGCCTGGCTCTTGTGAGCTGTTTCCATGGCGACATGAGTTCTGTTGTTGCAACAAGAGTGCTGTGATCCCTGCACGGTCGGGTCTTAATAAAAGCCTGCCGTGCACATCTGGAGGGCAGGAGAGGGAGATTAGTGCGCTTAAAAGAAAAGGAAGTCATGATTTTGGTAAATGTCAAGTTTGCTTGTATTCATCTGAGTGTTTAAGTATGGAGATGTTTTTTTTTTAGTTAAAGTTTAGTGCAGATTTAAAGGTGAGGGACGCCCCGTTAGATAGAGAGCACACCTCAATCCTGACCCAAACACCCCTGCCTGCCATTCAGTCCTGGGCTTCTCTCTAATACAGACTGAAACTTTTTTACTGTGCTGTCTGCACACCTGTATTGTTGCCAGTTGTGGAGTGTAATATGAAAATACTGTCTGCAGTGGAAGTGAAGCGATGCAGACAGAGTTCAGTTACACTGTAGAGAGCGCGCTGCCCCCGGAACAACAACACGGCTCTCATTTCAATATTACTTTGCCTGACAGGTGGATCTCGGATCTGCAGAATTTGACTGAATGGAGCCATTAGATAGAAAAGAGGAAGAATCTTAAAAGTGGTGCTGCAGTGAATCCAGACCTCAGGTTAACGCTGCAATCGACAGATCTTCAGCCTTCCTGTCTGGCACTCGTAGGGCTGTGATGAAGAGGCAGGTAATTATGTATTTTTTAAAGTTTTTTTTTTCCCCCTCCTGAGTGCACGAATGCTTCCACAGACCAGCTGGGGGGGGGGGGGGGGGGGCTGGTTCTGGGGACCGGCACTGCTGGCAAAGCCCTGCTCTGTTTACTATATTGAGGACGATTCTGCCCATCATTCATGACTGATTGTATACTCTCAATAAGTATACTGTGGCTGGCCTGAACACACAGACGGGGATTATATTCCAGGTTGGGGCTTTCATCATGCACAGGAAGCTGCCCCCAAAAAGAGGCCCTCTGTAATTATAGCGTGCGCGCTCCACTGATGAAGGCGTAGCTTGACTTTTAACCCTAAAAAAGGGGGCCTGAGGGGGTCAAGGGGAGAATAAGGCATGGAAACTCTGCAGAACTTTCTTTAAAATCAAGTTTCCTTAGATTAGGGGGTAAGGGGATGAGGGGAGGAATGGACCCTTCCTGAAAGGTTCCTGTTAGTCCCTGGGGTGTGCTGTGCTCCAGCCCAGCTGCACAGGGTCTGCTCTGCAGTAAGTCAAGGCAGTGAAGCTGTCCTCTGGGGCTGCTACCTCTTGAATGGAGCTCATTGCACAGAGTGCAGGTGATGAACTCTGCAGAGGTAATGAAAGGGTGCGTGTGTCTGTGAGGCCTGCAGCTCGCTTCTCCTCTTTCATATCTGCTTCGGGAGCGAGGGTCTGGATTCGGGAGATGTGTGGCCTGCTCCAAGCCAGCAGGGGGTCGTGGCCACCCGTAAAGTGAGTTAAGAGCCAGATTAGTCCTGTCACAGGCTGGAGCCGGCTCGCTGCTGACAGGGAACAGACACACAGCTGCAGGAGGGAAATCCATTGCTGTTGCTAGAACTCTCCACCACCTTTACTTTAACAGCACTCCATAGAAAGCAATGTGAAACGAATTAATGAGCCATTTACCGTAGGGCATTCTGAGCCTATAACCCCACAGGAGAAGCACCACTGTCACTCTGTACTTTCCAGTAAAGGGAGTATGCACTACCCTTGCACTATCCATCAGATGGTAGATATGTACACATGCCATTCTGGAACCTGGTTGCAGCCGGGCTTTGGGGGTTTTGCAGCGTACAGCAAGACGTTGTGTAACTGTAAAGCTCAAGCAGAGTGTTCAATGCATGGGTCGTTAAAGGAATTAGTGCCTGGTCTGTTGGCGATATCGGAAACAGGCCTCCAGAGGGGAAGGGGTTAAGTGAACCCTGCAGCCGAGTCCCACCCCCCGTAAACACTCTAGAACTCTTCAAAGTTCCAGGGGACGTGAATGTCTGGGAGTGGAGAGCGCTGCCTCTGTAATCACAGGGCTGTCAGCAGTTACACTGCTGTATTATTATGCAGTAAGATGCTGCGTTGCTGTTTCTCTTCATCCAAACGACGGCTGCTGCGTGGGCTGGAGAATGTGACCTTTCACCTGCACTGACCCTGACTTGACCCAGCTTGTGTACAGAATCTCCGTGGCACTGCAATGTACTTGGACAGGCCAACAATTCGAATCTGCAGAGACTAGACCCATTCACACAGGAAGACAGATTCACACAGAGCAGATCTGCAGAGACTCGACCCATTCATACTGGAACACAGATTCACACAGAGAAGATGCAGACTAGACCCATTCACACACAGATTCACACACGGAGATCTGCAGAGACTAGACCCATTCACACTGGAACACAGATTCACACAGCGCAGATCTGCAGAGACTAGACCCATTCATACTGGAACACAGATTCACACAGAGCAGATCTGCAGAGACTCGACCCATTCATACTGGAACACAGATTCACACAGTGCAGATCTGCAGAGACTCGACCCATTCATACTGGAACACAGATTCACACAGTGCAGATCTGCAGAGACTCGACCCATTCATACTGGAACACAGATTCACACAGTGCAGATCTGCAGAGACTCGACCCATTCACACAGGAACACAGATTCACACAGAGCAGATCTGCAGAGACTCGACCCATTCACACTGGAACACAGATTCACACAGAGCAGATCTGCAGAGACTCGACCCATTCATACTGGAACACAGATTCACACAGAGCAGATCTGCAGAGACTCGACCCATTCATACTGGAACACAGATTCACACAGCGCAGATCTGCAGAGACTCGACCCATTCATACTGGAACACAGATTCACACAGAGCAGATCTGCAGAGACTTGACCCATTCACACTGGAACACAGCAGCAGATCTGCAGAGACTCGACCCATTCATACTGGAACACAGATTCACACAGCGCAGATCTGCAGAGACTCGACCCATTCATACTGGAACACAGATTCACACAGCGCAGATCTGCAGAGACTCGACCCATTCATACTGGAACACAGATTCACAAAGAGCAGATCTGCAGAGACTCGACCCATTCATACTGGAACACAGATTCACACAGTGCAGATCTGCAGAGACTCGACCCATTCATACTGGAACACAGATTCACACAGCGCAGATCTGCAGAGACTCGACCCATTCATACTGGAACACAGATTCACACAGTGCAGATCTGCAGAGACTCGACCCATTCATACTGGAACACAGATTCACACAGTGCAGATCTGCAGAGACTCGACCCATTCACAATGAAAACAAATTGCGGTGGGTTCAATATGAGCCCGAACATATCAGACATCCTGAAATTCTGAACAAATTCAACGGGCTCAACTCTCTCTTGCCTGGATGTTTCTCAAACATTTATACTGTACATGTTGAAGTTGAAGCCGCGTGTCTTTGTGTGGGTCTTTCCCTTCATTTGAGTGATTATGTAATCATGGTGTGGGAGACACTGTGCTGCTTGTATTACGTGCTTACAGTTTCCACGACAGCCTTACACTGACAGTACAGAACAAGAAACGTCCATCTCTGACTGAGCACAAAAGGGCTTTTCTGTAACTGAAAAAAGAAAGCAGCCATGTTGAAATGGACCCTGCTCTGGCGTTTGCCACTCTAGTAGTCATTTTTAGAACCCATTAGAATCTGCAATTGAAATGATTTACAGCCGCAGGCCATTATTAAACCCTGGAGTATGGGGCTGCCCTGTATGTGGGATACAAGCACACCAGGGTCTCCTGCAATGTACAGTATGGGCCTTATACAAGTTAACCATAGTGAAAGCACAGTGACGTGTAACATGGATAGTGAAAGCACAGTGACGTGTAACATGGATAGTGAAAGTGACGTGTAACATGGATAGTGAAAGCACAGTGACGTGTAACATGGATAGTGAAAGCACAGTGACGTGTAACATGGATAGTGAAAGCACAATGACGTGTAACATGGATAGTGAAAGCACAGTGAACTGTAACATGGATAGTGAAAGCATGGTTAAGCATTGCCAATGATTTTTACCCCCTGTTTGCGACTCGAGAAACGGAGGCTGAAGCGACTCGAGAAACGGAGGCTGAAGCACACGTCCTCCGAAACGAGTTCCTATAGCAGGGCATATTAAAAGCATGACAAGCCAGGGTAAACTATGATAAACACCTTTAGTATAACCATGGGAAAATGAAAAAGCAGTACTGCATTGAAAAGCTAAGTGCAGGGTAATTTAAAGATAACAGATGGCATTACCTACGGCTAGGGTGCAGTGAACTAATTCAGTTTGAATTAAACCAACCGTGAATGATAATTATCTTGGTTTCATAATATCTTTTCAGGTCTGCTCTGGTGAGCTGTATTGCAAAGCAGGGCTGCTCTGAGCCTGAATGCCACTGTCCCAAGCAGGGGTTTATTCATTTATTTATTTATCTTTAATTTCAACCAGGAACCAAAAGGAGGGGCCTGACTGCATTGCAAATGTAGCAGAGAAGGGCGTTTCTCTCATGTAATCGTTTTGAACATAATAGACTCCTTGTCTGAAGGTCTGTCTCGTTTTATAACTGAGTATCATTTTCGTGCTGCTGAATAGTAAAGTGCTGGAGCATGGAACATGTAAATGACGGTGAGCACATTTGTAAAAAATGCTGGGATTTTTCAGGGATATTGTATTGCTCACGCAATGAATCACAGGTGCAGGCATTCCAGAATTCCTCAAGGAAATTCCACAGACAGCATGGAGGATTCATGTTTGACCTCTGCAATCTAGATTAATCTAACACAGCTCTGAGGAGCAGCCAAGCAGCTGGAAGGTCAGCAGGGGGTCACTTCATCCAGGAGGTTTGAGTTTTGTGACAGTCTGGTAACACTTTACTTGAAGTGTCTCTAATTACTGTGTATTTACATAGTAGCTACATAGCAAATATATTATTATTATTATTATTATTATTATTATTATTATTATTATTATTTGTTTATTTTTTACACTATCTGCCCCTGACACTAACCCCTAACTCTTCTCTGATACAATTGTGTGCATATGCATAAGTACATTGTAGCTATGCAGAATAACATTGTAATGATGTGTCAGTACACATGTATTTACTAAGTAACTACTCTGTAAATACACAGTAATTTGAGACACCTAATGTAAAGTGTTACCGACACAGGAGCTGTTCACCAGCTCTCGCGTGATGCAGTGGTCTCAGATCCACAGACACATCTGCCCCTTTCTAACTGTATCCAATTAGGGTTGCAAATGGAATAATGGCTCTGCTGGTGTTCACCCGCCATTCACAGTGCATCAGAGAGCGTTCCTGACTGCCAGCTTACAGGACAGGGTGCAAAGTGAGCATCCCTACACCAAACCATGCCCCCATACCCACACGCTCACCTCCCCGGGCTGCGTGGAGAGTCTGACATTGCTCAGGAGTGCATTGCCAGCTCGTGGTGGTGGCCCAGGTAAGCAGATGCAATGCCAGCTCGCTGGTGAGCAGGCCAGGGTTGGCTAGTCCAGTTCCAGTATAGCAAGTGAGCCAGCGTTGTGGGGAGTGGTTCAGCGCCGTGTGAAGACAAAGCCCTCCTCATACTCGCTGGCTTTCAGAACAGCTTCTTGGAATACATTTGAATTGAGAAGCTGATAGTGGGACACAAAGAAAGGGACATGGTGGGAAACCTCAGCCTTCTGAAAGGGACTTTTCATACCGCATGCCAACACTTCCACGCTGCATATTCACTGTCAGGATTGAGGATTTGAGGCATGATAGATACATTACAATCGTAGAGGTGGGTGGCTGCAATGACCCCCTAATCGAGACCACATGTTTTATGATAGTGTTTTGTTTCTGCTGCAATCAGTGTGAATTAACAGTTGTTACATTTCTCTGCTGTGCTCCTACAGCCTGATCAGTACGGTGCTGTGTGGGGGGAATCGGGCCTGGTGATCCAATCACATGCTTACTCTGGGTTTTGCCCCTGTGTAATTGCAGTAAGATCTGGAGCGATCACAGAGTTTATTCAACATACACGTGACATATGAAACGGTACTTTCTGTGAAGCTGAAAGGGATGATCCATTACTGACTGCATCCATCCCTCCTCCAAGCCACGGACACTCCCAGTGTGTGCTGCGTGCGGGCTCACTGTCAACATCCCCCTCCCATCTTCATTTCCTGTTTATTCTCATATTGTCCCCAATTTTCTCTCGTGGTCGGCTTCCAGACTCTGCTGCAGGGTGTGCTGTGTTGAACTAAAGTTTCAGCATTACCATGAAAAAAAAAAAACTTTTTTGAGAAGCACTGATTTAGCACACAAGTCCTGCTCCAATCACAAACTAGCTATGCAGACCTGTCTACAGGACTGGGTAAGATAACGCCACTCAAAACTGCACACTGATATTTCAGAATAGAAATTACTTTTTTTTTTTTTTTTTTAATCCATTCATGAAAAGGACGCTGGAAGTATTTAATTAGTTATCCTAGATTTGTTTTTCTGTTAAGTTACTTGAAACATACTTGCTGGAAGAGTTCAGTTTTTCACGCCCATTAACAAGGAACCAGTTATAATGACATTTTAATGACAAGTTTGTGTTTTAAAGTACCGTTAAGGGTTCTTATAAATCATCCATTTATATAAAGGCTGTCATTTTCAGTTGCCGCCTGCTTTTTACTGATTTTACAGCCAGCTAACTAACTGCCCTGGGGCCTTTATACTTCACAATCGCACATACGGACGTGGTTCCTGTTCAGCTTCTTTTTAGATTGTATTGCGCCTATAAAAAGAGGTCAATTTATTTTAAAACCAAAACCTGACTCTGGATACGCTTTCTACAGCACCAGTACAGTACATTTCTAAGGAGTGTGTGTGTGTGAGATAGCTGGCATTGCTCAACGCCGGCCCGCAGCAGAGGGATCCTGCATGGCGGAGGTAGAAGCAAGTCGTGTGCAACTGTCGCGCCCGAGTCAATCACGGGGTCACTGCCGTGGCAGCTGGCGCTGTGCGTTCGTCCCCCGAGGACTGCAAGTGTAAAGCATCCAGGAGCACACGTGTAACTAACACCCTCCTGCAGCCCACTCACACGTTATAGTGACAGCACCCCCCCCCCAGCTATCGAATTCAATTAAAAAGTGTACAGTCACGTTTCGCACTGTTCAGTGTCATTCAGGTTCCTTTAACAATGCTATTGACTCTTAATTCCAGGTGTTCTGCACTGCTCTTTTAGGATTATAATAGCAGTAACCCCCATCACAGCTCTTCCAGGAGGGGGCGTTGTTCTGTCAGCATGATTGACCCCAAACTACCAGCTTTCAGATTGAGCTGCTGGGATAAAGATATATGGAGTTTATTGAAGTACTTCACTGTCACTGGCGGTACCTTTCCCCTCTGCTAGCCCTGCCTGCGATTCGCTCTCTTATTTAATCCTATTCTGAATGTAACAAGACTCTTAAAACACCCGGCTTGTTGTTTTTGTTAAAACCAGCAATTAAACTCTCATGACTTTGGACGTCACCCGAACACTGAGACTTTAATTAGTGGTTTATCGTGCCCTCCAAACCTGCTATTACCCTAGACATCTCCTTGCTTCAACACTGGGTATTAAATGAGGGCTCTCTAACATTTAAAATCCATCTTCTTATCTATTATTAGCAATAGCAACATTATGACTGACCCTCCCCCTTCTTCTCCCCCGTTGAAGGTGTTTTGGTGGCTCCCTGCTTGTATTTTATATATCAGTTTGGAATTGGCGGGTATCTCAAAGGCAGTACTATGGGGGAAGGTTGCTGCTGCTCTGTAATCCCTTCAGGTGCTGTTCTTCAGTCCAGCGGTCCAGCTGGAATCAGAATTGATAGGGCATGGCTCTGCTCACAGCTTTCCAGCACAATCTCGACTTCCACTGTCTGAGAAAACCAAAAACATTCCTCCCCTGCTGACAGAGACTCCCTCCTCTAAATCAGAAGAACATGTTTCTTGCTGTGTCTTGTGTGATCTCAACGCGCACTCAGCTGCAACACTGACTCTTTGTTTTTTGTATTAAAGCTCAGAGTGGTCGGGCGTTTTTAGATTGGGGATTCTGTTTTTGTTCTACACTCACTCGGTTTCCATGGTTACTCTTCCCATTAGCTGGGATATGAAATGTTTTCCAGTCGCCCCCTTGCCAGGAGAAGTCCGATCTCGTGATGAAAAGCGTTTGGCCCAGAACAAGGTTTTTTGGAAGATGTTTTTTTTTTTTTTTTATCTCCAGGACAGTTAACGCCTGTTTGATCAGTTCCTGGCCTGGGGAGCTGGTGAGAACTTTACAGCCCGTCCCATTGCCAAGGTTACTTTTGAGATCTGCTGCGGTTCAGTTCATGGCAAGTCTCTGGTCGCACTTTTGTTAGGAAGACTACAACTTAAGATGACTTTAACGGCATTGTAAGTTCAGTTTCTCGTCACATTGTAACATGCAGTTTTAGTGCTCGCTTCAATACAAGTATAAAACATGACTGCAAGCACTTCCGCACAGTTAGGGAACTTTCTGAAGCCCAAAGTAGAACATGGGATACACATGAGCAATCTAGACAGGAAAAGAAATCAAATGGATGTGAGCAACGCTCCCATGCACAGCCCCTGCCTGCCCTCTCCAGTGCATTACCATACTCTGAACTGAACATTAACATCCAGATTTGAGCAGTGTTTATTTTCATAAGCGTGCCCTCCCAAGGGTGTTCGGTGCTTTCTGTGTGATTTCAGAGAATCAGAGCCCCCCCCCTGCCCCCCGTCCCCTCGTCCCAGCGCTCTCGTGGGACATCTGCTCCTGTTTAGTTTATTCTGGGAGCTGTTCCTAATTTCTGAGCCGCGCCGATGAAAGGATCACATTCAGCAGAGGCCCGCAGAGCCAGATGTGTGTTTGAACAGCACCTGAGTTAACCTTCGCAGCGCCGGCCCCTTCAAAGCGGCCTCCTTTGTCTTCTCTTCAGCTCAGCTCTTGGCCAGGCCAGGGAGTTTCTCCTGTGCTGAAGAACCCTCCTTTAACTCCTAGTAAACATTTTGAACAGTCAAGCTGGGGCCTTGTGTAATGTATCCAATTTCTGCAGAGTACTTTCTCTTTCTCTTTCTCAATAATAATAATAATTATTGTTCTTGATGCAGGATATTGGAGGTAATTAAACTCACTTCTCAAAAAAGAGAAAAGAAATCTGAATAAGAGGACCTGCCGGACTACGTTTTAAAATCTGCTTAACGCCAGTTCCTTGGTATCCTCGGATTTCTGCGCTTGCCCCCCCTGCCCCCCCCCCGCATCTTCAGCAGGGTGCTCAGCAATTCATTGTTTTATCATCACTGATGCGGCGACATATTTCTATTATTAATTGATCTCTTTTTTTTAACAGCAGTGCTATGTTGTACAGGCAGAAACATGTACTGTAGGTTAAAAGAGAAGATACCTTTATATAATCATTGATCTAGTAATAGCTGGGCAGTGTCCCCTGTTCATATTTAAAGAGGAGACTTGCAGGTAACCTTTTGGAGTTTTTCAGATCAAAGTTAACAATATTGAATTATACCGAATACCCCCATTTGGTATATATGGTAGAGTTTGGGGTTCGGCTTCATGGACACCCCTACTCAGTTAGGTTCCACCTTTATAACAGTAGCAGTTTTGATGGATGCTTCAATTGTGCTTTCCTTGTATTCTATAAGAATATGGCTGGGAAGAGGGGTTGGAAAGTAAGCTGACCTAACGGAATGGAGCGCATGTCTGGGCAGCGTCCGGGAGATGTTTATCACATGCTGCAAGCAAGCTCTGTAATTGTCCTGGGGATGGTGGCAGGAAATGAACTCCAGAGCAGAAAGACGGTCACCAAAGAGAGGGTGTGGCTCGAGTTATGTCTTTGTGCCCTCCTGCATTTCTGCCAGTGCAGGAGATGAAGGAGATCTCAGTGTCAGTGCTGCACTCAATCTGAATGAAGGAGATCTCAGTGTCAGTGCCGCACTCAATCTGAATGAAGGAGATCTCAGTGTCAGTGCCGCACTCAATCTGAATGAAGGAGATCTCAGTGTCAGAGCCGCACTCAATCTGAATGAAGGAGATCTCAGTGTCAGTGCCGCACTCAATCTGAATGAAGGAGATCTCAGTGTCAGTGCCGCACTCAATCTGAATGAAGGAGATCTCAGTGTCAGTGCCGCACTCAATCTGAATGAAGGAGATCTCAGTGTCAGTGCCGCACTCAATCTGAATGAAGGAGATCTCAGTGTCAGTGCCGCACTCAATCTGAATGAAGGAGATCTCAGTGTCAGTGCCGCACTCAATCTGAATGAAGGAGATCTCAGTGTCAGTGCCGCACTCAATCTGAATGAAGGAGATCTCAGTGTCAGTGCCGCACTCAATCTGAATGAAGGAGATCTCAGTGTCACTCAATCTGAATGAAGGAGATCTCAGTGTCAGTGCCGCACTCAATCTGAATGAAGGAGATCTCAGTGTCAGTGCCGCACTCAATCTGATGCGTTTGCTGTTCTGTGAGGAAGTGTGACTGACTCTATGACCAATGCAATGGCTTTTCAAAGTAAGAATTACTTCTTTAGAAGACTTTAGTAGACATTTACAGTAACCCTGATCCAATCTGACAAATCTTTCTCGTTTTTTCTTGCTTATTCATATACCTCTGTAAAATCTGCTGCTTCCCTCTGGGAAAATGACACGTGCACAAAAGCACACACACACGCAAACACTCTGCCTCTTCATTCCTGAATTCACTTAGTTTGGCGAGTTGTTATAAATAATCTTGTCAACTTACTGACTCTATGGATGGATCTTGTCCTCAATTCTCACACACCCACACAGATACACACTGTAACAGTTCAGCTAATTCTTGATCACAGACAAGAAAATCTACTTGTCATTGTGATGAGTCTCCGCTCGGGGGGGCTCTGCCAGGGGTCCTTGGCGGTCGTCTATCAGCGGGTGGTTCGGCTACAGGTTCGATAAGAGAGAGGCCACAGACACACAGACACGCACAGTCTCATTTTCCATGTGTTTTCATCACCGTGATGTTGTGATTTTGGATATTTTTTAAAAGTGCAGTAAAAATCTGGGATGCATTAACTAAATTCAGAGGATTTTTGTTTTTTTGTCGTACTGAACTGCACACTCTCTGTATTACATTTTAAAACATTAACAAACAGCCTGTGAACCTCAAAGCTGACATGCAGTACAGACAGGGCTAATCTCCGGCCAGACACACGTGTTATCAATTAAACAGCAACCATTACTTAGAGGAACGAAACCTGAAACCAGCACCTTGACTGACTGCACCATTAGAAAAACTGTAATAATAACTTCAAACAATCATTTGAGATGGGAGGAGGTAGCCAGTCTCGGGCTGAGCTGGGAAAAGTCTTAACCCATTAACTACAAAATCCTTTTTTCTTTGAAAAGATCCGAATACAAGCTGTATTTATGTAATCTGATACATTTGAAACCAATATTTCTGCACAGAAAATGTAAATCCTTTTGGCTAAAAACTGCTGTGTCTTATTCTGAGGACAAGTCAGGTTAGACGTGCCTGGAATCGGAGCAGTGAAATGTCACGCCGGCTATGAAGCTCAACACAGAAAATTGAGCTTTTCAGTGCAGTTATAGTTGCTGTATCAACAGTTACATTTAATTCAACTTCTGCGGTTAACATAACAATATAGTTAAAGAGAAAATGTAGATAACAAGTAGATGCCAGTTCAAAATGCTCCAGAAAATATCCCACGGCCTAGGAGAGTCTTAGCAGTCTGTCAACGTTCAGTTGATTCATTGAAAAACTTCGGAGTAAGCTATTGAGACTAAAGCAGGTGTTATTGAGTACCGGTGCACATTTGAAGGGAACTTTGCTGTGGGTGCAAGGTGGCAAGTGTTGAGGCTGTTTGTGATTGTGGACCTCGCATTACATCATCCACAAGGACTTTACATTATGTGCTTTCAGGACCAGTGTGATGGAGATGATCATCTGCACTGAGGTACGAAAGACCTATAATCCAGAGTAATGGGAAGATAATATAAACTCACCGTGGCTGATGTGAGATGAGATGTCAAAGGGTATATAATTTAGGGTAATGGGAGACAATATAAACTCAGCAGGGCTGATGTGAGATGAGATGTGTACTCAAGCATTCCACAAAGAAGAAAGACAAACAGCCCTTGACTGAGGCATGCTGGCTGGGGGGGTTAATCATTGACGTCTCTCTGGACTGCACTCCCTGCCGAGAGACGCAAGCACAATTAGGGGCATTCTGCATGACTGCGGGGTTTCGGTTGAGTCTGACAAACAAAGCACAGAAACTTGCAGCAGGTGAACGACCTCATGCAGGCTGCCAATCCACACGCGCTGCCAGTGCACACACCCATGCTATCTTATAAAGCATCATCTCTTATCAGTGCTTTAGTTTCACTGACACAATGTCATTGATAATGCCTGTTCTTACTATTTATTACTAATGGTTTAATATTGCTCAGAACATCATTTATAAAACATTTATCCATGCATTATTAACAAGCTACAGAATAAACTAAAGAGTTACCAATGGGGCTTATTTTCAAATCATTTGTCCCAGTTTTTTTTTTTTTATCAAATGAGAACAAACCATTAATCTTGAAAAGCCTACAACCCTTCAGAAGTTAATCGAAGAACTCTCATAGAACCTCTTACAAAAACAAACAGTGCAAGTGTCACACCCAGGTGAACACTGTGAATACAGATCACTGTCCTGTACGTAGCGTGCATACTACAGAAAAAAAGAAAAGGTCAGTCAATTTTAAGAGCGCCTGTGTCTGCATGTTAGAAAGAACCCAGTTTTATTTGAAATTGAGAATTTCATCTGTTTAATTCATTGTATTCTTTAAAAGCAATCTCCCTTCAGTCACTGTGTGTATAATTGTGCCAGGTTCAGTGTCCTATCTGTGTATCTATTTTATAAAGCATACAGTATATGCTTTGTCAAAGTCATGGCGGGGCAGCGTCCTGAACTCCATACAGTTAATACAAACTGCTTTAAAATGTCTAAAAATTCAAATAAGTGACTGAAGGGGATATTATAGTGCATGCATTTTTAATTATGATTTTTTTTTTCATATTTTTCGGTTTCCAGTTTGATTTGGCTGCTCTAAAGGAGGAGCATCCTGATGTTGAATAACATCTGAATCAATTAGAATTTGCCCTGAGACCCTTTTCAATCTGTACCGTCCTGACCCGCCTTTGAGGAGGCTTGATGTTTCTGGAGGTCTGGACCAGTGTTTGTAATAATGAGTGAAAGGCCTCAAAGGCAGATGGGAAAGGCTCTGTCAGTCCCTGTGCTGAGCTGTGCTGGATACACACAGCAGAGGTGCCAGTTCAAATCAGCCTGTTTTCACAGAATTAGGGAGATTAGCAGCAAATCCCATTTAAAAACGCCCTGACTTCAGAGCTAATTGGAGTGCACTTGCTGCACTCAAGGAAGGGATGACGCTCTCGAAGGATGTGGAAACAACCTTCCCGGATTCATCCCGTTAACCTTAGAAAGCACAAAACAGAAAAAAAGGTGTCAGATGTTTTGAGGCAAAATGACGACAAGCAAAGTTTCTGCAGCATATAAACTTTGTTTTAACCCTTTATTCTCTCCCATGTAATGCACTGAAGCATCTCGGAGTGCTTTAAAAGCAAGCACACTGCAGAGCTTGAGCTGTACGGTGTTACAGAGCTGAGGACACAGCCAATGTCCTGGGAGTAGACACTTCCACACTGCGCCACCCCGGAACAGAGAAACCAAGCTGTGGCAGAGTAATCAGGGCTGGATAGTGCATGAGGCACCATGCCAGCTCATCGCATGGGTTCACTGGGAAGGGTATTGGGTGACTAGGGGGGGATGTGGAAGCTATTTCAATATCATAAAGGGCACTGGTTGTATAACAGCAGCTGCAGTGGTAACATGTTGTTATCTTGACACACTAGTATTGTGTTATCCAGTAAGCCACCTCTTCATTGGAAGACGTCTAGTTTCTCTGCCTTGCCACAGCTGCGGCTGCTAACAGCAGTGATTGCGGTGCTATAATTGTATCCTGGTTGTAATTTGTTGCTCTTTTCTGTAAAAGCAGCGGGGGGTGAGGAGTGTATAATCAAGCAGGTCTGGAGCGTACGTTGGTGCCACGCAATGCGGTTCCTTCTGTGGTTTATCAGAACAGGTCCGGGAGAGTGAAAGGCTGGCATAAGCAAGGTGACATAATTGTAAAAAGCTGAAGGAATTGTGAGCCGGTGTAGGAAATACTGACGCACTCCCTGGATCCCTGGAAAGGTCTTTGTTCTCCTGCTATCTCCAAGGGGCTCATTGGAAACACATGTGATAGATTAGCAAGCTAATCCAGGCTGGGGGGAGGTCATGGCTGTTGCCAACACTACCTGGTCATTTCTGGAGGCCTGATGTGATGGTGAAGCTTGAGGTTTGGATTGCAGTGTGGGTTTGTGTAGCGCAGTTCAGTTTGGATTGCAGTGTGGGTTTGTGTAGCGCAGGTTCAGTTTGGATTGCAGTGTGGGTTTGTGTAGCGCAGGTTCAGTTTGGATTGCAGTGTGGGTTTGTGTAGCGCAGGTTCAGTTTGGATTGCAGTGTGGGTTTGTGTAGCGCAGGTTCAGTTTGGATTGCAGTGTGGGTTTGTGTAGCGCAGGTTCAGTTTGGATTGCAGTGTGGGTTTGTGTAGCGCAGGTTCAGTTTGGATTGCAGTGTGGGTTTGTGTAGCGCAGGTTCAGTTTGGATTGCAGTGTGGGTTTGTGTAGCGCAGGTTCAGTTTGGATTGCAGTGTGGGTTTGTGTAGCGCAGGTTCAGTTTGGATTGCAGTGTGGGTTTGTGTAGCGCAGGTTCGGTTTGGATTGCAGTGTGGGTTTGTGTAGCGCAGGTTCAGTTTGGATTGCAGTGTGGGTTTGTGTAGCGCAGGTTCAGTTTGGATTGCAGTGTGGGTTTGTGTAGCGCAGGTTCAGTTTGGATTGCAGTGTGGGTTTGTGTAGCGCAGGTTCAGTTTGGATTGTAGTGTGGGCTTGTGAAGCGCAGGTTCAGGCTTGCTGTTGTGAGGTCCTTGCCAGTTCAGCTGTATGCTTTACATCAGCATCAATGTTGGCCTTGTTCTGGCTAGAGTAAACAGCAGGTGTCTGCAAGGCCGGGTGGTTGAGTCATCAGGGAGGGTCTGTTGACCTTTGCAAGTGAGCAGTTTGGCTGCACCCTCCCCCTTCCTGAGCAGAGGGGACAGAAACAACAGGAGAGCTGGCTCAAGTCCTTGGGAGAAACAGATGTGTCCAGAACTGCAAAAACACTCAATGAGAGATTCTGCGGTAAATCTAGAGGCTCTGGCCAAAACGTGTGTAGATTTGACTTTGCTGTGCTGCTGTCACCTCTGCTGTGCTGTTTGGTTGACTGGCCAGTTCATAAGTGTGGGGTTCTATTGCACAGTGTTCTTTCAGTGGAAGTTTATTTGAAGTATAGGGTTAACTTTTCCTTTCCAGTCTGGTGGCACTCTGAGTATAGTACAATAGCAATAGAACTGTAGATACAACGATTGGACCCAACTGGCAAGGTCTGCTGTCATTAGTACTATATAAATGAGAAGCAATGTTCTCTTGAAATGTCTGCCCGGATATAGAGGTTGTTTTGCATGTAAGATCAGCAGTGCTGTGGTTAGCCCAGGCTGTTACAGTAGCTTTCGTTCTGCAAATCCTAGTCATCGTGAGCTACCTTTACCATGCTTATCAGCACAATGAGCATGAAGAAGATCCTCCTGAAGCTCAGATAGATTACAGTAAGCCTCTGCAATTCGGGAGTATATCTGGGTTCCTGTCTTGCTTTGAGACACTAATTGAGGATTACAAGAGAGGGCTCAGAATCTTTAATGTCGAGACCTGCTAACTGCAGCAGGTGGCAACAAAAGAGTTATCGCTCGCAGTGAATAAGAGATGAATGTGTTTCTACAGTCGTGTTTATAAGAACAACCTGTGTTACACGTAGACAGAGAAACAGAGGAGGTGCGGGCTTCAGAAATTAAAGAACAAACGAACATAAGTGACGTGCGCCGGAGATTGTCCCACTGTCTATCACACTGTCTGTCCATGGGCGCTGGAACTAGGCTTTCAGCACCCCCACTTTAAAAATTGTTCCAATTCCTCTGTGTCTGTCTGTCTGTCACACTGTAAATGGTGAACACAACAACCACCTTGAATAATTTTCCTGACTGTTCTCAAACAGTTTAAATTCTACTTATGCATTACATTGTAGCCAAGTACCTTATAACCTAAACCCGCTATCTTCATCTGCATCCCAGATAGCGCAAGCTGAAAGCTTCATTAAAGCATCTGGACAGTATTATTAATGACAAGGGTGACTGGGCTCTTATTGTACTGTAGCTGGCTGGCTTGTTTTTAAACACAGTCATCCTTCCCTGGCAATGAGATGGTTTTTTTTCCTTTCCTCTCCTAAGTTATATAACAAGGTTAAAGCAAAGCCAAAGGCTACTGGCTGCCAGTGTAGGGTGCTGTTATCAGTGAGAGTGGCAGAATGGCACAATGAGAGGGTTTCAGTAGAGCTGCTGCACACACAGGGCTCACATGAAGGTCTGCCTGGAGTCGGAGCTGCTTGACATGAACGGGAGCCAGACTACAGCAGATTGTCAATCATCACAATGCACACCGGAAAGAGCTTCCTGCTACACTGACAAAGAGCTTCCTGCTACACTGACAGAGTGCAGTCACCCTGGAGTCATGGGCCCAAAGAGCTTCCTGCTACACTGACAGAGTGCAGTCACCCTGGAGTCATGGGCCCAAAGAGCTTCCTGCTACCCTGACAGAGTGCAGTCACCCTGGAGTCATGGGCCCAAAGAGCTTCCTGCTACACTGACAGAGTGGAGTCACCCTGGAGTCATGGGCCCAAAGAGCTTCCTGCTACACTGACAGAGTGCAGTCACCCTGGAGTCATGGGCCCAAAGAGCTTCCTGCTACCTGACTGCAGTCACCCTGGAGTCATGGGCCCAAAGAGCTTCCTGCTACACTGACAGAGTGGAGTCACCCTGGAGTCATGGGCCCAAAGAGCTTCCTGCTACACTGACAGAGTGCCCAAAGAGTCACCCTGGAGTCATGGGCCCAAAGAGCTTCCTGCTACACTGACAGAGTGGAGTCACCCTGGAGTCATGGGCCCAAAGAGCTTCCTGCTGACAGAGTAGTCACCCTGGAGTCACAAAGAGCTTCCTGCTACACTGACAGAGTGGAGTCACCCTGGAGTCATGGGCCCAAAGAGCTTCCTGCTACACTGACAGAGTGGAGTCACCCTGGAGTCATGGGCCCAAAGAGCTTCCTGCTACAGCTTCCTGCTACACTGACAGAGTGGAGTCACCCTGGAGTCATGGGCCCAAAGAGCTTCCTGCTCCTGCAGAGTAGTCACCCTGGAGTCATGGGCCCAAAGAGCTTCCTGACAGAGTGGAGTCACCCTGGAGTCATGGGCACAAAGAGCTTCCTGCTACACTGACAGAGTGCAGTCACCCTGGAGTCATGGGCCCAAAGAGCTTCCTGCTACACTGACAGAGTGGAGTCACCCTGGAGTCATGGGCCCAAAGAGCTTCCTGCTACACTGACAGAGTGGAGTCACCCTGGAGTCATGGGCCCAAAGAGCTTCCTTCCTGCTGAAAGAGTGGAGTCACCCTGGAGTCATGGGCACAAAGAGCTTCCTGCTACACTACACTGACAGAGAGTCACCCTGGAGTCATCAAAGAGCTTCCTGCCCTGGAGTCATGGGTCATGGGCCCAAAGAGCTTCCTGCTACACTGACAGAGTGCAGTCTGAAGCGTCTCCCACTCATTCCCGGAGGGACACACAGGCTAGGGTCTTGGCTTTGCGTTGCTCTTCAGAATTCATTGTGCTTTTATTTGTGCTTTTTATATGCAGAAGACTGGCGAATTGAGGCTTAGCCTACCTGAAGATTACTAGAGCCTTTGAAGCAGAGTACTTTATAGAAAATGGTATAATTGCAAAAAAAGATTAATAAAATACAGGGAAACCTAATCAACTGCCCACCGAAAGAGCTGAGCCTTTGTGACTGGTTGGGGTCCTCCTTCAAAACATGGGGACCCGTATGCAGTGATTATATGTGTCCGTGCATCTGTCTGTGCATCTGTCCGTGCGTCTGTGTGTGTCTGTCCATGCATCTGTGTGTGCGCCTATCCATGCATCTGTCCGTGCGTTTGTGTGTGTCTGTCCGTGCGTCTGTCTGTGTGTCTGTTACAGTGCACATGGTGAAGAAGATCACTGACCTGATTTTGCATCAATCTTCACCTCATGTTATTCATACAATCCCAGCCTCCTACATGTTTACGAACGGTATAATGGGATTCTTGTGTGTGAAATACAAAATGCAATGCAAATTCAGCACACTGCTAATGCAAGTGCTGTGTCTGGGTAAAATCCCCAGGGCTTTATTGATAACAGTGGTGTTTTAGCGATCCAATGAGAAAGCGATTCAACCTGAAGATGTTGCAGAATCTTCTCGTTGAAACATTTCTCATTGAACTTCGGTTTCTTTTCGTATTTATTCCTTCAGCTCTGTGGAGTGTTTGATAGCTATGGATGTTTTAACAATATGCAGAGTTTTAGAACATGCTTAGCAAACTACCTACATATTTTTTTTTAAACACAAAGTTGCTGAATATGTCGCTAAAACAAACAAACTTGAATGAATGCTCTCTATATTAGCCCTTCTCCAATGGCACCACCCTTATAACCAGACTGAGCCTGCCCAGAGCCTTGTGTCTGAATGCCTTTTACATCTCTCTCTCTCTCTCTCTCTCTCTCTCCCCCTCTCTGTCTGTCCTCTCTCTTTTGTTTTTAGATTAGTCCTGTCTGGCTCATCCAGCCATGCCTAGGAAGGGTCACAGGGCCTCTTAAACAAACAAGAAGAAGAAGAAGAAGAAGAAGAAGAAGAAGAAGAAGAAGAAGAAGAAGCAATGAAACAAAACACTGCCGGCCTGCTTGTTTTCTAAGGGTATTTTTTTTTCCCAACCAGCGTCCCTCCTTATCAAGAACGTGGCTGTAAGGCTGTAATTTATTGCTTGTGTCAGCAGTTGCACGTCCAGCTCCAGCCCTGCAATGCCAGAGAGGTTCAGCCCCGCACTGCTTAATGCCTCCTCTCTGTGCTGCTAGTAGGTTTCTTTGAGTATTCTCCGATTGAGTCTGTAGAGTCTATGCAGTTCTGAGTAGCAGTTGTATTTACCCAGCATGATTGATGTTACCAGTCAGTAATTTAGCATTGCAGCGCAGTTCGTCTGGTCCTGTGAATTTGCAGTCTTTGTTTTATATTAAAGTTATCCAGTCCAGCTGGAGATTTTCTACTAGATTTTTTATTAAATCTGTTAAGCTGACCAAATACTTTGTTGACTGTCACTCACTCCTAATCACTATAGACTGCTTGAGGAGCAGCCATGAAAACTAGCGACTTTGCTCTAATTCTGCCAGGAGATCAATCAAATTATTCTTTCAGTTGTTTTTTGTGATTCTGTTCTGTCTGACTGATGACCAGGTTTGAGTGATACTGGGACAATATGTGCGGCTCTTGAAGGGTAACCTAGAGAAGCTGAGGTCTGACCTGGGAGGTGGGGAGTAGCAGTCCTGTCACAGTGTTGTGTGACTGGCTGCTAAATGTCTCCCTGATCCCGTCTCTAATGTATTGCCAGTAGGAGTGGCTGAGCGGTTAGTGTAGAGAAGGACTGGGAACCAGGAGACTGGTTTTCTACCCATATCCTTTACATTTCCTTAGGAAACTAAACCCAGATTGGCCCCCAGAGAAAAAAATACAAAATAATAACTTTGTGCATTGATCAACATCTCTTATAGAGTTATAGAGAGGAGCGTCTCGCTAACGAACATACAAAAACAAGGAGCTGTGAATGGGTCATCTGGCAGCTTTGATAGCCCTGCTCTGAGGGGATGAGGACGCCGCGAGACAGATCAAGATTACAGCGGGCGCAAGAGAGAGAGAGAGAGAGGGAGAGAGAGAAGAGAAACTGTTGCCACTCGTGCATGTGTCAACACGAATCACAGCACTGCGAAGAGACGAGGCTTCAACTGTCACGAGACTATTCAGGAAATTAACCGCTACACCTGAGCAGGAAAATCCTGAAACTCAACCTGCACCAGCGGCAGTGTCTGCTGTTGCATTCTATTGTATTACTTACTGAATGGGTGATCCTGCCGCCTCATTGAGGATGACTCAGAAAAGGAAGGCGATGGACTGGATCCTTTCAGGGAAATGGCAGGGAAGGCAGTTGGGTTTTGACATAATCATTCTCGGTCCTTGCAGGGGCTCGCCCCACTCTGTTGTGTGAGTTATTGTCTGTAATGCACAGGTTTGCTGGTGTATTCATATACGCTGCATGTTTGGCTGATGCCTCACCTTCTGCCCTCTGGCGCTCCTGGGCACCCAGCTCCTCTTGTGCAGACATGCCCAGGCTTGGGTCCTGACATGCTGCACCCTCCCTCCACGCACAGCACAACACTATCCCTGCACACACGCTCCTCCACTGGGACTGGCTGAAAATATACAGCACCCTACACACTGAACAGGGAAGGCAGCTGGTTTTTTAATTGAATTGCTCATTAAATGTGTGGCTTGGTAACTCTTCTCTCTGCTTCCGCACAGCAGGGGAAGCACAAGCAGTGGCAGTGTAGCAATGTGAGTTTCCACGCGTGAGCTCCATGGATGGGCCCCAAGTCTGTCTTTTTTCTGGTGCCCATTTTGTTCAGTTGCAAGCTGACATGCAAACTGGGGGAGCCTTTACTAACCCTTCTTGAAAACATTTTCTGCGGTACACCATGACAGAAGCATATTAAAAATGTGTGGTAAAGCACTGAGAAAGCACAGAGAAATCCTGGCAGAGCAAAAGAGAATGTTAAGGACGGGAAAACTTTGGGAAAGGAGGGGGCTGGGTAATGAAAAAATGCTAACACCCCCCCCCCCCCCCCCCCCAACATACACACCACGCCCTTCACCAATAAAAACAAAGTGAAGGTTTGTCTGTTGGAGAGCTGTGACTTCAGCACTCACCCCCCTCTCCTGCTGTGCTCCAGAGTGGCATGTAAACAAACTGATACTGTAGTACATAAAGAATCCTTCCAGCAGACCTCAGAGCTGTTTATCTTCTCCACCGCCAGACCTCAGCCCATCACAGTGGCAGCTCTTCTTTCCTCTGAGCCTCTTCTTCCCAGACGCTAAAAACACACACACACACACACACACGCACCCACGCACACACACACGCACACACACACACACGCACCCACGCACACACACATGCATACACACACACACACACACGCACACACACACACACACACACACACACGCACACACACACACACACACACACACACACGCACACACACACACACACACACACACACACACGCACGCACGCACGCACACACCCACACACACCCACGCACACACACACAAACACACACATATATATATACACGCACGCACGCACGCGCGCGCGTGCGCGCGCACACACACACCCACACAAACAAGATTTCCACTCCTGTGGAACCAGGCCTCCCACAGGCACATTCTGATAAACAAACTGCTCCTAACAGTGTGGCACTCTACATTCACTGATTCATGCAGAACCAATTCAGATATTTCATCCCTTTCTGCAGTTTTGGACACCCTCTCAAAGTGTCTGTTGGCGTTCATGACTAATTCATCTTAATTAAGGGTTTAATATGAATTAATCTAGAGGAATGTGGCGTGGGTTTTAATCACATTAGTTAATCTGGATAATTCTGTAACAAATCGGCATTTTATACACTTTTAACCCAATATTTTTTTTAATTAGTTTTAAGACAATAACATGCGATAAATGGACTGACATTTAAAGAGACAATGTAATGGATTAATAATAGTCTTCATGAATTCACTTAGCAATGTGTTGATTAATACACATCTCATTTGAATTGCCGGTATATTTAAATAATAAGCAGTTCTCCAGGCAAGCAAACTGAAAGTAAAAACCCCCTGGGTGATGTTGGTTTATATGTTGCAGTGTTTGACTTGCCTGGATTTATTCTGAAATCAGTGTGTTCAGATTTCGCAGTCTGTTTGCATTCCTTATATCCAGGGGGGTTCAGCTGGGAGCCCCCTT
This sequence comes from Polyodon spathula, assembly GCF_017654505.1. NCBI lineage: Eukaryota > Metazoa > Chordata > Actinopteri > Acipenseriformes > Polyodontidae > Polyodon > Polyodon spathula. Next base: position 35,313,833 of record NC_054550.1, read on the forward strand.
GAAGCCTGCGAGCCCCACGTCACTCTTACTCCGTCGTCAGCATTTCAAAGCTGGACCTCGAATGGCCTCAGGCCAGCTGGTTATAAAGAATTGTACTCAGTCAAGGAGCTGGAAGCATGGTGCAGTGCTGATTTGTACAACAGGGTCTGAATCCTGGACCAAGAAAATCTGAACCAGATTGAAATATTTGTAACCTTTTCCCTAAAGGCGTCAGAGGTCAGAGGTCATAATGTCAGAGGTCGAATCCCTCCGTGGTTAATTTGTATGTATGCACTTGACCTTACCTGCCCTGTGCTTGTGGAGCAGGGAGGAGGGGAGGGGTTGGGGAGTCAGTTTGTGCAGAGCTGCTGTGTTTATTGTGTAGAAGTTAATCCAAGATCTACCCTGTCAAAGCCTTGTCTGACCTGGGGTACCGTGTGAAGATGACCCCCAGTGACAGCCAGCTTTCCCTTGTCTATCTAATCAGACAGGACCCAGGCACAGCGCCTCAGAGGAAAACCACACACAGCCTCCTCTCCAGACCACTCGGGTTCCTTGCAGGCAGGAGGCATCCCTCGTGCTCTGTTTTATTACCTGTGTGATCGGTGGACTCCTTCACTGTTTTCTCAGGTTTCAAAGCAGGTTTCGAGAAGTTTAGGGGCACAGACCTTAACATTTCCATCGCGTTGAACAAAGAAACTAAACCCAGCACAAAGCAGCTGGATTAAACTTTCATAACACAGGCCGTGTTTCAAGGGGTTTGCTGCCTTTCCTCTCTGCATATCAACATTGTGATGATGTGTAAGTACACATGTATTTACTAAGTAACTGCTCTGTAAAATACACAGCAATTACACACACTTAATGTCATGTCACTGAAGCTTTTCTAGACCCACTCGATTACTCACTGCTAGACTCCTGCTTAATTAATATGCTACTCAAACTGATACAACAGTTAGACTTCTTTCAGAGCACAGCCTCACATGTGATTATAATGAGTTGTTTAAAGGGTACATAAGGACCTTTTATTTTATTGTGTTATGTGTCCCATCATCATCCTGCTCACTGAAAAATCCATCTCAGGTACATATGTGAGCAGGAGGATGATGGGAAATGTAGTTCTGAGAGGTCCTGCAGCTACATGGGAAGCCATCTTGAGGGAGGGAGTGCAATTTAAAAGTTTAAAAAAGTGGTCAAAATATATATATATAAAAAAAAATTTAAACAATACACACACCTTATGTAAACAGTTGTAGCAACACATGGGAACACGTAACACAATCAAATAAAAAGAGGTCCTTATGTAGCCTTTAATTTGTCCTTCTAATTGGGAGCAAGGTCTCCTCTCCGTTTCCTCCACTAGTATTTCCTGTTCAAAAAGACAATAGCGCTGTTACAGAGAGATACTACCGCAATGCTGGAGCATTGTCTCCCATTTCACCTCGGTGTCAGAGCGAAGTAACTGTAGACTGGGCCAATACAATGAGCCTCATCATATTACAGAGGAAAGTGACACTAGAACAATTGCACAGAGCGCTCTGTACAGCTTTTGATTTTTACAATGTAGGAAATGGCTTTGGAGAAAAAATTATTCTTTAAATAACTCAGGGGTTAAATCTGTGTGAATAGAGCCCGGAACTACAAACTAATACTATCAGAAATGTGAAGCACACACTATCTGACTGGCCTCTTCATTTAATAGCATGCTGTTAAACTCAACAGCTTTTTCAAGAGCCCTGCATGTCTTACCCTGCATTTTCATGGGCATTGCCTGACATATAAATCAACTAGACTTTAAAGAGTTACTGTACGAGAGACGCCATTGCACTCGTGTGCCCAAGCAGAAAGCAGCCCTCTGCCCAGGTGGTGTGCACGCTGTACAAACCTGCAGCACAATGGAGAGCCACCAGGAGCAAGAGCCAGCACAAGCTGCAATCAACCACAGATTGTATCAGCACACTTTCCAAGGCGCAGTAAACCATTCAAACTGTTCCTAGTACTAATAAGATCATTGGGACATTACTAAGAGCGCTTTGCTTTCCCAGGTGGCAGGGGCACAATGTTATTGCCCATGGTTTGGTTCCTTTTTTACTCTTGTTATTTTGAGCCGCAGTGTAGGATGTGTGGATAATTAGAAGCAGGTTTTTCCACCCCAGTGAGTCTCTCTGACTTGGGGCAGTGTGCACTTGAAGGTTGTTCCTCGGAGTTTGAGATTACTCCAGTGTGCACACGCATATCCTTTCACTGATTCCCTGCCTTGCTCTGCACAATCACTGAATAGCGTAAGAGGGGGCTGTGTGATGGAGCGTGTTGCTCTGATTTCCAATAATGTGGGGAGCCAGCCACCGCTCAGTCACTGACCAGACACACTAGCACACACTGTAGTGCTGTATTCACCCGTGGGCTGCATAGCATAATATATACAAGCTGCATCTCCCCTCTTACAAGTCAGTTTCAGTCACGATTGACTAGACAGCAGCTGTGATAGATTTTGGCAGAGGGCAGGTAGTAGGCACTTGGTTGTCAGGGTGATGGGCACCCTCTCTGTGTTCCAGGAATTCTGCACTTCCCGACCAGATTTCCAGCCCCAAACTTCCCTGGAGGAATTAGAAAAGGAAATCTGAGGCATGGCAAAGTCCAGATCAATTGAAACACCTTGCAGTCACATCAGATCTCAGGGATAGAAATAAGACTCTCACGTTGCATAGCAGTTCCACCCACTCCAGGTTTTACTGCAAGCTTTATTAGCCCCAGTGTATCAGTATCACAGCTCTTATTAAACTCATAGTGAAACCATGAGTCTATCTATCAATCTATCCCTGAGTCTATCTATCAATCCATCCCTGAGTCTATCTATCAATCCATCCCTGAGTCTATCTATCAATCCATCCCTGAGTCTATCTATCAATCCATCCCTGAGTCTATCTATCAATCCATCCCTGAGTCTATCTATCAATCCATCCCTGAGTCTATCTATCAATCCATCCCTGAGTCTATCTATCAATCCATCCCTGAGTCTATCTATCAATCCATCCCTGAGTCTATCTATCAATCCATCCCTGAGTCTATCTATCAATCTATCCCTGAATCTATTGATTTCATCTTTTCACAGTCTGTCCAAGAATATATCATCACAGCCCATAATCCCAAAGAGAGTAAGATGCCACACGCTGCCCTTCCCTGGGGTGGCTGCTCTGTATAAACTTTCAAAGGCTGCCTTTATTTTGGCAACAATGTAACAAACAAACTAGGGTTCACTTTCAGTGGGACAAACATAGCGACTCCGTGAAAAGCAGTAGCCTTGTTTGCCGAGGCCGCGACGGTTCAGTCTGCTTCGCTTTTTTTCCGAATTGTTTGCTCTCACATTGGCGCGGCACGTTGCTGTAAGCATCTGTTTATACTGTCAGTGCCGTGCTTCACACCAGGAAAGCGTGCAGCTGCGCACATTGACCCGATTACTGTACTTCACTTGAAGTCCTGACAAAACAAAAAAGTACCAAATACGCCTACAGTCAAATACTGCACCGGTATACACGTCTCTACTGGGGGCTTCACGTGTAAAACTTGACATGAGTGTAACTCCCCCCCATAAAAACACATGATGTATTCGGTGTAGAGATCATAACGTTTACACAAAACCTGGGCAAACGGCAATTACTAGCCAGGAGGCAGCATTTGTTATCCCAGTATTGATTTACTTTTTTTTAAAAGGGAGGAGTCGAGAGTAAAGAGTTCCCCCCGCCCCCCTAAAAAAAAAAAAAAAAAAATCAGCGCTGCAGAACTCCTGCTTCGCGTAGAATGACAGGCTTGCAACGGACGCTACCAAACTGTTCCAAAGAGGGTGCTCGATGAAATAAAGTCTTCTTTGCGTTGTTTTAAACACGGAACAACACTGTTTAAAAAAATAAATTACAGGACTAGTCCATCTACAAAACACGCTATTCTGTAAAACGAATAACGACACCCAGACTAACAACGGCTTTTTAAGGATCTAAAAAGTCGTCCCACCCTTTATTATGCGACTGTGGTTCGCCCGTCCCCCTGTTCCACATGTGTTACAGTTTGTGCGCTGTTTCAGTGCGCTGTGTGGCACAGAGACTAACGAGTTGTAACAGTACCCTAAACCAAAGGGAAACGATACAGTTTACTACACAGAAGTACGGGAATTGCACTATTATGCCAGGCAGGATTGTTTTTGACTCGGAAGAAGGTCAGTGCGTGTGTTTTCTGTGTTCTTGTGATTGCATTTCATTTGTATACAGTGTGTATATTCACTGGAGGGGTGCTGTCACTCCGGAGCGCTTTTCCTAAGTTGATATCATGCATGTGTCGATGGATGCCTCTACACTTTACTGCACTGCTGTGTGTACAGTGAAAGTTGGGACAGTGCTGCTTTGCTTGTCAGACTTGAAGTTCAGGGATGAGTGTTTTAGTTAGACTGGCTTTTTAGAAGCAGGCTGTAGTTAAAAGCTTGTAGATTGAGCCGGCCCGACACCGCCAGCGACGCGTTTGAAACTGTAAAATGACCCTACTGGGGAAATCTGTCTGTCTTTTTATATATTGAAGCATTGCTGCCATGCCGCTTAAACTTTTTTTTTAAATTTATTTCTGTAGTAATTAGTATTATTTTACATTTGTTTTGTTTTGTTTTTGCAGTCAGTTTATTGTCATATCGGTCGGGTTTTTATTGTAACAAATTCCCTAATGAAGAGAGAGACAGACAACGATAGTTTTAATCTCTTTTTGCTCTGCTTTAATCCTGGCAGCATCGATCACTCGCATCAGGCACACAGATAAACTAAGAGGGTTTAGTGTAGTTACAGAGTGTCGATGAAGTTTCGGTAAGCCACGTCCTTGCTATTCTAATACAATCTCGAATGTTGCTTTGTGTCGGATATTCCAACAACCAAAAAGAGTTGCTCTCAAAATTCTGCATTCTAAATTCTACACCTAACGCACTGCTGTCCAAGAATAACAATGCAGTGTGCCTAAAAATCCATGAGAACTCTCATCAAAATACTTGGAGAAATGACTCATGTTTCCAGAAGGAAGTGGTCTATCAAGTATTTTTGCAGTCTGGCCCTGTGTGTGTGTGTGTTTTTTTTTTTTTTTTTTTTTTTTTTTTTTTTTTTTGCAGAATAATAACTGCTTGAAAGCAGAGTCTCCTGTTACAGAAGTGCTGTGGAGTTCGTTACCGCATTCTGAAATATCTTCCACACTGTATCACAAAGCCATTTTAAACGAGATCAGATGGCTTGCATACAGCACAGAGCAGCGCTGGAATGGCATCTTGCACATCTTGGCACAATTCCAAGTCATATTCTAAATGGATTGCAAAAGAGGCCGCCCCCCCCCCCCCCCCCCCCCCCCCCCCCCCAAAAAAAAAAAAAAAAAAAAAAACGTTTCCTGTTTGAATGCAGGACATTGGAATAGCTTCTGGTAACGCTGTGTTTTTGCCATTTTTTGTTTCCAGAGAGTTCTACAGTCATTATTGTATCATCATTGTTTACATCATAATGAAACCAGCAATGAGTTACTGGGAGTTTAATAAGACTCGCCTGGGGCTAATCAAGCTTGTAGTAAAACCTGGAATGGGCGAGACTGCTATGCAACGGGAGTCTTATTTCCATCCCTGTTATCTTCTAACCCCAGGTTTCTCATTCCAGCTGTGCAGATGCTCCCAGAACAGTCTGCTGTGTGTGGGGAGGTGGGAGGGTCCCCTGATCTCAGGTGTGAGTTACAGAGGCGAGTGGAAACGAATGGGAGTGAGTTGAAGGAGCGCTGCCCTGTTAGAAAGTGCCTCCCTGTTCGTGTGTAGAAACGCTCCCATACAGCAGCTCAGTGCTGAGCTGCAGGGAAGATGGCTTGATTGGGGAGCTACTTAATAATAGACTCACTGAAACATGACAAAGCCCTGCTGTGTTGATTTTTGTTCAGAGCTGTTTTAAACCTGATCATTGGTTGTGGTATTTGAAGAGTGCCGGGAGCCAAACCTGCTTCACGGTCGCATCATTGTCACGGTATTTCTACCAGAGAGCCTCGGACGTCTTGCCTTGCCTGGTAACTTGAACCGGAGGTGCTTCGTGACGTTGCTGGGTGACTCTTCTCTCCGAAGGTGTATTTTTAGGGCATTCACATAACCTCTGCAATATTGGATCAGTCATGCTTTTAGGTGGATTAATCACTCTGGTAAGCTGTTCAATAGCTGACCCCAGAGATTCCTGTGGATTCTCAGTTAGTGACACAAAGCGTAGTTGAGTTCTGTGGTTGAGCCTTGAACCCGAGAGGTGAGGTGAGGCAATGCACAATATTGAAAGAGGTTCTGCAGTGAGCTCCTCAGAGTCCAGGAGAGGGAGGGGAGGGGAGGGGAGGGGAGGGGAGGGGTACAGTTTTTAGAATGACAGGCTATTGATTTCCTGTGTTGACCCAGCTCTGCCTCAACTTGGCGGCTGCTTACTTTTTTCAGGAATGCACCCTGTGTGTGTGTGTGTGCATCTCTCTCTCTCTCTCTCTCTCTCTCTCTCTCTCTCTCTCTCTCTCCTTTTCCCGGGTCCTCTTCATGTTCCAATTGGGTGTTTGCTTCCTCTCCCCGGGTGCTCTTCATGTTCCAGTTGGGTGTTTGCTGCCTGTCCTTCCTCTCCCCGGGTGCTCTTCTTGTGTTTAGTCACTCCACTCTGCTGGAGATGTTGCCGATGGCTTCAGGATTCAGGCATGCTAATCATTTCCTCTCGGAGGGATTTCTGTCCTTTTTAAATATTCTAACAAAAACAAAATCTGGAGTTTGAAGGGAGCAGAATCCAAAAATGGCTTGCTTTGAACAGCAGCCATGCTGTGTATTTCTAAATGGTCTGTTATTATGAATCTATATTGTATTTTGGCAGGTTTAATTTGTAGTGTTTAAAATGCTCTTTGAGGTGTAGGTGTTTTTATAGTAAGCTTCACACATGTGTGTTGGCACTCCCCTCATCATGTTGACCCTGAAACTGTTCACATTGAGCACATCCAATAGCGGGGACATTGAGCAGCCTGACCGTGACCTGCTCCCCTTCCGTGCGCAGCCTGACCGTGACCTGCTCCCCTTCCGTGCGCAGCCTGACCGTGACCTGCTCCCCTCCCGTGCGCAGCCTGACCGTGACCTGCTCCCCTCCCGTGCGCAGCCTGACCGTGACCTGCTCCCCTCCCGTGCGCAGCCTGACCGTGACCTGCTCCCCTCCCGTGCGCAGCCTGACCGTGACCTGCTCCCCTCCCGTGCACAGCCTGACCGTGACCTGCTCCCCTCCCGTGCGCAGCCTGACCGTGACCTGCTCCCCTCCCGTGCGCAGCCTGACCGTGACCTGCTCCCCTCCCGTGCGCAGCCTCAGGAGCAGGAACGCTGTACGATTCTGCTATGCTTGTACTCCCAGCTCTGGGTTTGGGGGGGCCATTCAATGTCACGCTCCTGATTTGGGGGTTAAGAAGCGGTCATGGTGAAGATACTCCATTCGTTATCAACAGTGGTTTGTTCTGATGTGTGACCACGAATATTTTCTGAACAAATATTTAACCCAGCAGCAGTTATTTTTTAAACCCAGTTTGCTTAGAGCTTGAGTAGACATCTGAGGAAAGTGGCTCGTTTGCCTCCTCCTTTTAACTGTACTTTTGGGGGCAAACCTGGACGCTTTCTACGAATAACTGGAGGAAAAGGAAATCTGTTTTTTATTTTGTTCAGGGAAATAAGACTCCATGTTTGATCCATGTTACTAGGAGTTTAACAAGACACATGAGCTTGTGACCTCTGGGATGGGTGAAACTGCTCTGCAGTAGGAGTGTTGGTGCCATCCCTGTCTTCATAAACGTCTCTTGTGTCATACACACTGATGGGGCAGAAGCATGTCAAACTGCAATTACCCAGCACCACCCTGACTAGAGCGTTTTAAACGGTTTTGTTCCTCATGCAGCAATGTTGTGCAAGTATTGTAATGTCAGGTCTGAACCCTCTGTCTGTTCTGTGGAAACATTCTCAACCTGTTTCTCATGAAAACACGACCCCCTGCCCCTGTTTTGTCTTTTATTATGACTTCCACGGCCTGGGTTTGACTTCTCCCCTCGCTCGCGGTGGTACTGCACAGCTCCTGTGAGCCTGGCCCTTTGAATACAGCTTTCAGTTCAGCATTATAGAAGTGACAGTGCGCTTTGAGTCCATCGAAGCAATCGTCTGCTCCCAGGGCTAAAAGCTGGGAATAATGACGTTGGGGGACTGGAACACAGAGACCAGAGATTAGTGGAATGGGTTGCCACGTTTTTGCTGCCGAAATTAGGGTCTTTCAAGAAGCGACCTTGATGAAATTCTGGGATCAGTCAGCTGCTGGGAAGGACTGTACTAATCAAGGTCCTGTATCAAATGTGTTGTCAAATGCATCCCTCGAACTGGATTTCCATCCCTGGACTCTGGAGTACGTTCCCAGCAAAGTCCCGCTTTTCACCTGTGTGTTTGCGTTATTACTTTTAGAGACAGTATAAGCTGCGCTTGTCATTGAGTTTGCAATACTGCCCCCTCTGGTGGAGTCAGCTTGGCTGTTTCTGTTGGAAGAACTGTGTTCTTGTGGAAGTCTTGAAGTTGTATTCTCTGAGTTACAGGACAGGAGTGTACAGCGTCTGTTTTGCAATGTTCTATACAGTAAAGGGGGTGGAGACCTGTGACTAACCACTGTGTGTTGTGCTGAGACATGCCTGGGCATTGTCTCCATTTAGGTGTGTAGTATTTCTTGTTTTCCTTTTCCCTTCGTCACCTGTAAAACAGATGTCTCTAGCTTTTCCCTGCCAGTGAAGCTATAAATAACATATTTTATAGGGGCTGAAATAATTGCTGTGGTGTTATAACTTTCTTTGAAAAAGCAGCCGACACCACATGGGAATCAAGAACTGTCTGAAACGTGTGTGTTCATCCACTGCACTTGAGCGATTGCAAGTAAAGGGATGGCAAGAAGACTCCCATTGCAGAGCAGTTTGATCCACTCCTTGTTTTACTATGAATGTAATAAGACACACCTGAGCTTGTTATCTTCACTATGGCTAATCAAGCTCGTAGTAAAACCTGGAAAGGTTCAAACTTACTTCCATCCGTGAAGTACAGCAATAGGACTCCCATTGCATAGGAGTTTGAGCCAGGCCAGTGCCGTGGGCTTGGCTGCAGTGTTTTGGTATTGTGATAAGCTCTGTGTGGGGTTAAACTTGGTGACCTGGAGTGTCTCAAAGTGCTGTCCAGTCGGATGCAGCTGAGATTTCTACCGCTGCTTCATAGACAGCCTGCTAGACTCATTCCTAGAGGGTTGCGACATCCTCACTCGGCACCCTACAGCTGTTCTTGTGCGCTAGAATCTGCTCTCTCGCCGATCCCCTTTCGTGAGTTATAATCTTGTGTTTATTTTTTTGTCCTTTAATTTTGATAACATCTGGTACTGTTGTGTTTAAATGTATTAATGTGGGTTAGAGCAGAACTGAAGCTTGATGAAATTCAATGATAAGAATGCAGTCTGTGGTCTTTGCCTGGATTTCTATGGAAGTGTTGGTTGAGTCTCTGCATGTCCACACTTGCCCCGGCCCTCGTGGAGGTGAGATAGGAATGTCGCAGAGAACAACACGAGATCCGGCCTCATCACGCAGAGAGTGTGTGCTGTGCTATGTGCTGCAGGGCCTCTGTTTCATAGTTCTGCAGGTCGCGGTTTTGTAAAGTCATATTGTACTGTTTCCTTGTTGTTGCAAGAGTAGGTGTAGCCTAGCAGTTACCCATAGGTAATGATTCATTATTTATCCCTGTCTGGTTATGCTTCCTGGGTCATTTCATGTTCAGTGTTATAAAGAATGTCTATTGGATTATTGGAAAATCAAATTAAAAAAAACAGGTTACATCTTAAAGGATATTCCTGGCTTTTGCTGGAAAAGCAATGCTCAATCACACTGTCCTGTCACTGGTTCACCTCCCACACACGTCGCCAACACGCAGTATGTTTGGACATGCAATAGGATTCAGGAGCTGAGTGGGGTGATGTACAGCGCGTGCGCGTTGGGAGCCCAGCAGTCCAGGGGTCCCTGTTCCCTGCTGTGGATCTGGGGGAGGCTGGATGAGCAGGTCTGAGGTTTCTTCAGTATTCTGTCAGGTCTCAGAAAGCCTGTGATTAATCCAGGGGTGATGTGACTGTTTACCTCGACCTTCTGCCTCTAAAGTAAACAGCACAACAGTGGGAGGTTTTCCTCTGAGGATGCAGCCTGGAGGCCGTGGGGAGCAGCTTTCTACTGGGAGAATGAGCACGTCTTTGAGGAGGTGTCCTGAACTGGGAGGTCCAAGAAATCCAGACCTTGAACAGCAACAGCAGCAGCTTTTTGAAAACCTGTGTTTACTGTTGTAATGCTCTCCCAATATCCTGGGTGGGATGTGTAATTAGACACATGGTTGTTCATGAGAGACTTGTTGTTAGCTCTGTATGATGGAGCAGGTATTCATACCAGCAGTGCCTAAATGACTTCTTCATTGTTTACAAGATTCTTCCCAAAAAAAAAAAAAACATTAATCAATATCAGACTGTGAAATTGCTGTTCGTTCCCCAGCAGGATGACTGAAACATTATTCTCTGCGCTCTTTAAAAGTTTGAATGTTCCCAGAGAATTTAGTTCCAGGTTAATCATTTGGTGTTGCATTACACGGCATTCCCTGTAAAATAATTTTTCATTTGAGGGAGGGAGGGAGGGAGGGAGTGAACTTGAGGAGCAAAGCCCTTTCCAATCTGGACCAGTGCCCGGTTCATTTCTTTTTGCCGCTGAAGTAAGTTTAAGGTTTTGATTCAAAACAGTACAGTCGGATCAAGCAGCTCGGAGATCCTGTTCCTTTCCTGCTTGAAGTGTGTTTGGAATCACAAGTGACCTCCTTGCTATTCGTTCCTGTAGCCGGGTTTATGATGGGGTTTCATAGGATTTCATTCGGAATGAAAGATACTCGGACTAACCAGTCCTTCTGGTTCTGAAGCTTGGTCAGCCAGGTGAGCTGCGATTACATTCTCCTACTGTTCAAAATTGAATCCGCTGTTCAAGATATAGTTAGAAATCCCACATCCTGCCACCAAGGAGCAGAGTTAGGCTTGTTACACTTTTTTGTGTAAGGGACTGTGCTGTGAAACAGGATTTCACATCTCTCTGCCTTCGTCTGCATGAAGATGCATTTCAGTATTGTACAGCAAACTATTCGGCTGTCTTTTTGATTCCTTCTAACAGGAGGAAGGCATCACGGGCCACTTTGTTTTTCTTGTTTGTCAATTTTACCAGGACCTGCAATATTCATTTGAGATCCACCTTGCTTCACGGTGCTTCTAAAACAGTGCTGTGGTTTAAATCCTTACTGTTTTGACATGAACCAGTCCCTGCACTGTAATGTTGGCAGCCATGGGGCACAGGCAACGATCCGTAGAAAGAAGCAGCAATGCAGGAATGTTTGAGCCCTGGATCGGTAGCAGGGGATGAATGTTACCCGGTGTCAGTTTCATCTGCTCTTCCTCGCAGACTCCTGAGGAATTTGGCGAGAGACTCGGAGCTGAAGGGAACTCGCCAGCATCTCGCAGAGAGCTGTGTTGCTCCTGCGTTTCACAGTGCAGGATGATGCAAGTAATCCTGGCAAGCAGGGTCTGCAGGCTTCATAGAGACGAGAGAAATAGGAATCTGCCTGAGCAGTGCTAGTGGCAAGTGAAGGTCAAATAAATATTTAATAAAACTGACAAAGATCTGTCTAAGTACTAGGGGTGTAATGATTCATCGTGGATAGACGAATCGTGATCCTTTCTTTACGTGATATATCACAAGGGTGTCCAATCACGGTGCTGGAGGGCTGTTCCACTCCAGGTTGAAAAGAATGAACTACTTCAGGGTCTGGATGGAGGTTTAATTGGCACGCTCAAGGAAATGGACTTCTGTTTTAAATTCAGGTGATTTACTCTTTGAAATGTCTGTTTGTTAACAGAGTGAAACACAGATCTGGCTTGCTGTACATCAAACAAAACTGTAGGTGCATGGGTTAATGTTTTACAAAAATAAATGAACAGGAGTCTGTGTACACCAGAGTAAAAGCTCATGCCTACATTTCAAACCCGGTGCATGAGCCAGCCCTCCCTTCATCGCCCCTGCTCTGCAAAGCCTCCTGGCTGAATGAGCGAAGCTGGTTGCTCTGAGCCTGCATTCTGCAGCAGCTCCTGGAAGAGGAGTCCTACTCAAACGTACCTTCTGGTTATCTTTAGCGTTGAGGTTTTTCTTGTGCAAGGCGGTTGATTTCACGGTATAGGTGAAAGAGCCTCTTCCATTATGCTCTGTCAAGTCACTCCAGTAATCCGTTAACACGCTGTGATTCAATTTGAGACCTTGGGGGCTCTGTTTATCAAATGTTTGTCTCCAGTGATGCATTTGGCATTATTTAAGAGAACAATTTTTTTTTTAATTAAACAGTAAGTTTTAAAGAGATGTAAGAAAGTAGACAATCTGTTGGAAAGTATATGACTGCACTTCAAACCCTGCTAAAAAGAGACTCCACAAGCACACGCATTCAAATCAATACTTTTTTTGGTCGTTAGTAGTGTGAGTGGCCTTTGGAGTCTCAGCTATTTATAGTTCCCGGCTGTCGCTCTGAACTTTCACTCCGCTGCTTCCAGTTTACATGGGGCCTGTGTGAGTCTTTTGAATATTTCTTTGCAGTTTCATTGTGAGTGCTGGGACCTCTCGGATCCCTGTGCCCCGTGCAGGGACAGCCAGCCAGCCTGCCTGCCTGCCGGGGTCCTGTCCTGCACGAGTAACTGTGTTCCCACTCAGCTGGACTGCATGCACTTGAGATCCTCTGTCAATTGACGTTGCATGGTCTCCATGTTGGGATCAAGAGCCACTGGGTCCTGGGTCCGAACTTCAGAACTGGGATACATGTAATGCAATTTGGTCTATTTTGTACTGTTAGAAAAAAAGTTTCCACTGGGAGCTTGGTTGAGATACAGTAACTAAATTCATTACACCAGTTTGACCTAAACTGGATTTGAACCCAGGACTCCCAGGAGGTAAAGGCTTGAAAGGCTAATGAGTTTTGGGCGGGGGTTCTTTTTTTATTAATAACATTGTTCTAGATTTCAGTTATCAGCTGGGAGCTCTGGAGCAGAGCGCATGCCATGAGATGTCGAGCGAGGTACTGGCAGCGAGCACAGAGCTGGGAGGAATCAAAAGGCTTAATTGTCGGAATGAGAAACAGATGTTGGAGCGGAATTCTCCTGACTGCAGCCCTTTTTTCTTGGCTGTGCACTTGCTCTCTTTCTCTCTCTCTTTGCTCGCCCACTCGCTCGTTCTCACTCAAATCAGATTTCATGGAATTTTGGCTCTGCCCACTGCTGCTAAGTAGGGTAGGGCAACAGATTAGAGTGCTGCTGTGTATAAAAGAGAGAGAGAGGGCAAGGGTTTCCAGCAGGACTATAACTTTCTCTCTGAAACTTGAGGGAGCCTGGTAAAGTCTTTATCCCAGCTCAGCCCAGCTCCCTCCCCTGCGGCTTGGGGTTAGATTATCACAAGTGCCACCGGAACAAAGTGTGTGATTTTTAAAGGGGCTCCTGGGGGTGCAGTGAAGCACTCTTGAGTTCACGCTGTCACAGCATGGCTCTGAGCCCTGGAGTGGTGCTGGACTGATCGCTGTGGAGAGCTCTTTAAAGCACAAAGCACTCTACTGTAGCCTCGCCACGTCGCATTAATTACATTCAAGTTACATTTGCCAGTTGCTCAGCTGTTGTTTAATTTTGTTCTTGATGTATTGGTATGTTGTGTGTTTCGGAGCAGCTCTTGAGCTGTAGTTGTGAGGTTATCTTTGCCATTAGACCTGTAATATTGGCTAGACAATAGGGGTGCACTGATACTCGTCTTTATCTTCAGGTGTTAAAGAAATCAAAACACGCCTTCTTTATTCATTTCAAAACAAGAAAAGCTTTCCTTCTCTCACCTTTACCACTGAGTACCATTCAAGGGCAATTAACTTCCACATTCGGAGTGTTTTTCAAAAGCCGATCAGAAACCAAACATCCCTCTCTTTCGGGTTGCTGACGGGTTTCCTCCCCTAGCGAGGCTGTATTTACGAGGTTTGAGTATCGGCACACTCCTGCTAGCTAAGCAGAGTCTGCTTGATCACAGCAGTGCAGGAATGAAGATCTGAAATACCAGGGGTACAGAGTTTACTTATACTCCCCTAGTTCTCTGTCATGCAGTCTATGCATATTTTTAAGCCGATTTTCAAAAGTGAAGGAATATTTGAACAATCTGATACACTTTTTTTTGGAAGTCCAGCGCTTATTCAACAGTAACCTGCTCTGTGGAAGCCGGGTCTGGGATTGCAGTACAGTACGTTCCTGGTGCAGAGTAATTGACTTGCTTTTTTTATGGTTAGCACCAGTCCTAATAACATCTCCTGGTTTTACCTGGAGGGCTTCAGTTATTCAGCTTGTCAAAGTGAACTCCCACAGATGTGTTGTGTGGGTTTGCATTGCCACGCTGCCGTGTTTGGTCTGCATTTTTTCTCTTCAGTCTAGACCTGGTGTGATCTCTGTTTATGTAAGTATCAAAGGCCTTGCTGAGCTGCAGATGAAGTCTGTTGCTGTGGAATGTCAAGCAGAGTGGTGCCATTGTGCCTGAAATGGTTCTAGTTGCCTTATTGGTTCAGGCTCCTGTGGGAGAGCTTGTAATACAGTGCATGCAGTTTAGGAATATTGCATAGTTTTAATGCAGGGATAGAAACCAGACTCCTATTGCATTGCAGTCTCACCCATTCCAGGTTTTACTACACGCTTGATTAGAGGTAAGAAGCTGAAGTGTGTCTTATTATTAAACTCGCTGTAACACCGGGAGAGGATCAAACCTCTATGCAATGGGAGTCTAATTTCCATCCCTGTGATGCTGTATAGAAACTAGGAAATAATATTTGATCGGTTAAGTAATTGCATTACAATTCTTACTGTAAAGTATTGCATACTAAGTGGGCTTCATACAGTTTCACATGTGTGACCCCCTGTGCTCTCTCTCTCTCTCTCTCTCTCTCCCCCCAGCTGTGCAGCCTGGCAGTGTCCATGCCCGAGCCGGCAGGCCCCGCCTCTAGGTGTGACGTGTTGTGGGCTTGTGCGGAGGCTGGCAGGGCTGTCATCGGGTACAGCTGAGCGAGTGCTGGCACTGGGCTTGGTGCCCACCACCGAGATCGTCCCACCAGGACAAAAATGAACAAGCTGAACTTCCATAACAACAAAGCCATGCAGGACCGCCGCTGCGTCTGCGTCTTCCTCCCCAACGATGAGACCCTCAACATCATTGTCAACGTGAGCACCGTGGGCTGGTCCTGTTAGTGATTGGGAAGGGGCAAGAAACTCTGTGTAGGGTAGTATGTGGGTGCGGGGCTCTGTAAGGGGTTTATACTACTGTATACTAGCTATAAATAACAAGGCAAGAGGCAGCAGTTATCTACCTTCATTGTAAACAGCCCTTGTACCCTATCCACAGCAGGGCTGGGGTCCGCTCCTTTTTTTAAAATCAGTTTCCAGTTCCCATTCTCTTTTAATCAATTCCATTTTTGACACAGGCTTTATTGAGCAAACGCATGAACAACTTGTCAGCAGCACATTTCACAATTGCAATACAAACGGATCAATTCAACCTGTTAGTGAAACACCATGAGCTGCTCAGATTTTAAAAGCACAGGGAAACAGACTGGCGCAGTGCACATGTTATTTGGTTAGTTACTCTGTGCTTGCTCATGGATTATTTTCTGTACAGTATATGAATTCTGTAAAATACCAGTCAAAGCTCTTCTGATCACTGATACTCCTAGACTGGGTCTTCTCTTACGTGCAACGCAGAGGACTTCCAGCAATGCTGTGTCAGGTGGTGTCTGTCCAGTTGTAACAGTGCAGCTTTGCCTCGTGACCTCACGCTCCTCCCCCTCTCTGAACCCTGTCTGTGTGCAGGTGAAGACGCTGTGTCAGGATCTTCTCGTCCAGGTGTGTGATCTCATCCGACTCAAAGACTGTCACCTCTTCGGCCTCAGTGTGATCCAGAGTGAGTGCCGGCCTCCTTCTGTTTTGATGTGTAACTGCTCTTAAGATTATTAATGCTGTTGTACTTCCAGTTGACCCCCTCAAGGAGTAATTGGGGGAGACTGGGCTGTTCCTGTTTCATTGTAGTAACTTCCACTGACCCGAGGTCATCCAGATTTAGACACAGTACAACAGCTTGTGTGGTGACCGCCAGTGTGTGTGTGTGTGTGTGTTTTGGGGGTGGGGGGGTCTGTCTCCAGGCTCTGGCCATGTACGCTCCTCTGTGTGGTGGGACAGGCTGATGGATGGATGGTGACAGCTGCATGATGCAGTGCTTTTTGTTTTTTAAATGAGAGAATGTCCATGCGTCTGATCTGATGAGTGTGGAATCAGTTTACAAACAGGAGCTGTGTGGGGGCCAGTCCAGCGCTGTGCAGCACCGCAAGCACGGGCCAGTCCAGCGCTGTGCAGCACCGCAAGCACGGGCCAGTCCAGCACCGCAAGCACGGGCCAGTCCAGCGCTGTGCAGCACCGCAAGCACGGGCCAGTCCAGCGCTGTGCAGCACCGCAAGCACGGGCCAGTCCGGCACTGCAAGCACGGGCCAGTCCAGCGCTGTGCAGCACTGCAAGCACGGGCCAGTCCAGCGCTGTGCAGCACCGCAAGCACGGGCCAGTCCGGCACCGCAAGCACGGGCCAGTCCAGCGCTGTGCAGCACCGCAAGCACGGGCCAGTCCGGCACCGCAAGCACGGGCCAGTCCAGCGCTGTGCAGCACCGCAAGCACGGGCCAGTCCTGCTCTGTGCAGCACCGCAAGCACGGGCCAGTCCTGCTCTGTGCAGCACCGCAAGCACGGGCCAGTCCGGCGCTGTGTGGCACCGCAAGCACGGGCCAGTCCAGCGCTGTGCAGCACCGCAAGCACGGGCCAGTCCAGCACTGTGCAGCACTGCAAACACGCTGTCCTGCAGGCCCTGTATAACTATATAACTATATTCTATAGCTTTGCATGCAGTTGAGAGAAGCTCTCATATTAACCTGCTCTGCTTCTCCATTCTGCAGATAATGAACAGGTGTACATGGAGCTGGGTCAGAAGCTTTCCAAGTACTGCCCGAAGGAGTGGAAGAGGGAGGCGAGTAAGGTGAGAGAAGTACAGTACTGCACCTGTAACAGGGACGTAAGTAAGACTCCTGTTGCATAGCAGTTTGATGCAATCCTGGTTTTTTAATGTGAGTTTAATAAGACACTCCTGATCTTGTTACCTATACACTGAGGCTAATCTGGCTCCATTTAAAACCTGGAATGTGGGAAGTGCTATGCAATAGGGGTCTTTCATGGTGAGTTGTACTTATGTTAACATGGACTGCTGTATCTGAAGAATGGTGCCTCGTAATGCCTTGTCCTCTTCTCCGTGACAGGGAATCGATCAGTTCGGGCCCCCGATGATCATTCATTTCAGGGCGCAGTACTACGTGGAGAACGGCCGGTTGATAGGGTAAGGATCAACGAATGTTTAGTTTAAATAAAACCCAGGACAAGTTCTTTAAATAACCTCAACCCTGGAGACGTGCATTTCCTCCTGCACTCTGTGTGCTCTAGCTGTTGATTCCTTGTGTTCATTGTTTCTGGATCTGCTTTTGTAGCTGCTGCATGGCGTGTTCCCTGCTTCACTGATCCTCTCCCTCTCTCTGTGTCCCTCTCAGTGACCGCACTGCCCGTTACTATTACTACTGGCACCTGAGGAAGCAGGTGCTGCAGTCCCAGTGTCCTCAGCGAGAAGAGGCCTACTTCCTCCTAGCCGCCTTCGCTCTGCAGGCCGACCTGGGAAACTACAAACGAAACAAACACTTTGGGAAATACTTCGAGCCCGAGGACTACTTCCCTCCCTGGGTGAGTGAGGGCCCCTTCCCTCTGTGCTGAATGAAGATCTTGTCTCTAGTGTGTAGGAGCCACATGGAGTGCGAGCAGGAGAGCGTTACAGACGAGCTGCGGCGGTAGTGTTCTCGTGACAACTGGAACTCGGACTACTTTGGTTGGGTTAAATGAGGCCAGGCACTTTGACCGCAGTTGTATAAGCTGCATTTAAGAGAATAACTGTTAATCTGAGCTGTTGGCTGTTGGAAGTCATAGTGAGTGTGGCGTTTACCTGCTGTACTGATCTCCTCTCTCTCTCTGTGTCTGCCCCCCTCACCTCCCCCTTCAGGTGATTGTGAAGAGGGGGAAGGAGTATATTCTGAGGCACATTCCCAGCATGCACAAAGATCAGTTTGCACTGACGGCCTCCGAGGCTCATCTGAAATACATCAAGGAGTCGGCCCCTCTGGATGACGTGGCCGTGCATTACTACCGACTCTACAAGGTGAGGAGGGGGGGGTTGGTTACACTGGCCTTGACTAGACACAGAGAGACACACACGCAGGACTCGTACTCTTTTACTCCCTCAATCTCTTGCTCTCGCTCTTACACTCTCTCTCTCTCTCATAGGACAAAAGGGAAGTGGAGGCCTCCCTGACCCTTGGACTGACCCTGCGTGGAATTCAGATCTTTCAGGTAAGAGATGAGAGAATTACCAAAGCTCAGATCGGTTAAGTGATTTAGTACTGGGGGAGGGGGTTAATGCTGAGAGGACAGGCTTGTATGCAGTTGCAATGAAGGTGTTTCCAGCGACGCTGACGGAGTCTTTGCTTGTTTTTCAGAATGTGGGCGAGTCCAAGCAGCTGCTGTATGACTTCCCCTGGACCAACGTGGGGAAGCTGGTGTTCGTGGTGAGTGGAGACTCTCGCGGCCAGGGGCTGTTCTGTCTGCTGCACTGATCCCTTTAGTGTAGCGCGAACCATTCACAAGATCCACTGCGTTTAAATAATAGAGAGGATAGGAAAGTCAAACATCCAGCAGACTCTTTTAGTTAATTTCTGAATATGAGGCAGATCTGCTGCTGTTTAGATGAGTGGAGTAGACCTTGCTGGCTCTTTCAATGTCTGTTACACCTCATATGCATTTTCTACCACCTGCCTGCACTGATGTACCTCCTGAGTGTGGTTGTGTGCTTCACCAGGAATACTATGAACTAGTTCACAGAGAGGGCTGTTAATCACGTTCTCTACACAGACTGTATAGAACATGCAGACTCTGAAAATCTCTATATATTTCTACATATTCTCTGACACCCCCACCCAGCTCTGTGCTGCTCCTCTCCAGCTGCACCACATGTTTTTTGATTAAGTTTTTTATAAAATATGAGCTCGTAAAGTCACCAGAGCCACCCTGAAAACGCGTTCAGCTGGCATTCAAAGAGCTGTTCGCTTGCGTCAGACCCCACAGCTTCGTCAGCAGAGGAAGGGAAAGAGAACACTTCATCCTGCAGCTTCCCGTTCCAACGCGATTGCTTGCGTGTGTGTGACCTTTCATTCAGTTAAGCTTTATTGAACCAGGAGACAGGCAGGCCAAATCAATTCTGACCAGCTCGCTCTACTGCAAAGAAATAAAATAAATAAAAAAATAAACTAAGTGGAAAGTTCAAGGCAGACGAGTGTGTGAAGCTTGTGTAACCCCAGGAGGGGAGCTGTGTAATGGGAAACCTGCTGCTTTTAATTCAACCTCCACAAGCCATTATCTCAATTAAGCACAACACATTAAACGATGCATCCTGGTAACAGATACATTAGACAAAATTGATTTAATTACTATTTATTTATTTGTTTACCTAAATTATCTGCATTCTAGCCAGGATTTTACTCCTTTTATGAAATCTTGCGGTGAAATACTTGTACAGCTGGGGATGGAAATCCAGCCCATTCCAGCTTTTAATACGAGCTTGATTAGCCACAGCCGCAAGGTAACAAGCTCAGCTGTCTTATTAAACTCAGTAAAATTGGGAATGGATTGACCTGCTGTGCAATGAGAGTCTTATTCCCATCCCTGAACAGTATCCCCTGTTAAAAGCATCTTCTAATGAGCACAGTCGCTGGCTGTGTCCCAGTTCTGTCAGCGAGGACTTGGCTGTTTGGAGATTCTTCTCCTCGGTTAACTTGCAGCCAGCTGTTTGAATGCTGGGCTGGTAGATCCCTGCTGTGCTGTTTTTTTTTGTTTTTTTTGCCAGATTTTGAGGTTCTGATTTAATCCTTGCTTGGTTTTAACAGGATTTGGAGCTTTAGCATTTACAAAAACTCTGCTAGATAAATAATCTGTGCAGAGATCCTACTTTGGCGTCTTTCGTTTTGTAAAGCACACAATAAGACGCCAGGAAGTGCCAGCATTGCACTGCGCTGGCCTGAGCCGAGTGCGTTCCAGCAAGTGTCGAAGTCTCGTGCTTTGTGTCTGAAGGAATAGGGAGCCTGGTCCTGGTGTTTCAGATGTAATAACCATGGAGGGGCTTCTCTTGAGAACAGGCTCTGCTGATTTACACCCCAAATAAAAGTTCCTAAAGGGATTAGAGGTGGGAATTGCTGAGGAATGCTGGCATGCATATCCAGGACCACTTAACCCCTTGCAGTCTCGTCCTGGGAAGTGAAGACCATGCAATGAACCAGCCGGCTGCTACGCACCCTGGTGCTTGCTCGGGCGTCTCCCTCCAGTTAGCACGTGTTCCGGTGTGAGGGCAGCTCTGCCGCGGGAACCCGTTCCACGTGTGCTGTTTTGAACTCTGAGCTCCTCTGTGTCTCTGGGGAGTGGGCTGACCTGTGCTGTTCTTCACAGCAGATAGGGTTACTTTGCAAGCTCTGGGAATGGCTGGTACCCTGCAGGCAAGGCAGAGGAACGCAGTGTTCCAGTTTCACACGCACACACAGAGAGAGAGGGGGTTAGGGATATAGACAGACACACACACAGAGAGGGGGTTAGGGATATAGACACACACACACAGAGAGAGGGGGTTAGGGATATAGACACACACACACACACAGAGAGAGGGGGTTAGGGATATAGACACACACACACACAGAGAGAGGGGGTTAGGGATATAGACGCACACACATAGAGAAAGTGGTGTTAGGCATATAGGCACACACTGCTGAAAGTGATAATTTCAGCTCTTTATTCTCATAGTCTTGATCTCCAGCTGTCAATCCCTCCAGACCAAACCCAGCTGCAGCAGCAGGGGAGAAAGAACAGTTTCACACATGCCAGTCTTCACCTGTCAGCAGTAACTGCATAACAACTCTGTTTCTGTTGCCTACAAGGCTGTGAATCGGCTTCACCTCTTCATAGTACTGTAGCCCCCCTGCTGTTTTCTGTAATGCTGCCACTGGCCACTAGATGGCAGCAGATACAAGAACTCCTTTCCCAATAGCAGGGCACTGAAGGAGGATAGGTTTCCCTTTGTACAGTACATAACTCCTATTGCATAGCAGTTGGATCCATTCCTGGTTTTACTGGGAGTTTAAGGCACACCTGTGCCTGTTACCTGTACACTGTGGCTAATCAAGCTTGTATTAAAACCTGGAATGGATGACACTGAGTTGCAGTAAGAGTCTGATTCCTTCTTGTATGAAGGAGAACAGTAGTCCAGTGTGATATGAGAGAATCAGCTCTCTCCGGTGGACCCTGTTTAACTGCCACTCTCTTTCTGGCAGGGTAAGAAGTTTGAGATCCTGCCGGATGGCTTGCCCTCGGCCCGGAAGCTCATCTACTACACCGGCTGCCCGATGCGCTCCCGACACCTGCTGCAGCTGCTGAGCTACAGCCACCAGCTCTACATGAACCTGCAGCCTGTGATGAAGCAGGTCCGCCGGCTGGAGGAGAACGAAGGTGTGTGTGAGACAGACACAGCTCCCGGATCAGCGTGAGCCTGCGGGGTTCTGTACTGCACAGACGAGCCTGCGGGGTTCTGTACTGCACAGACAAGCCTGCGGGGTTCTGTACTGCACAGACGAGCCTGCGGGGTTCTGTACTGCACAGACGAGCCTGCGGGGTTCTGTACTGCACAGACGAGCCTGCGGGGTTCTGTACTGCACAGACGAGCCTGCGGGGTTCTGTACTGCACAGACGAGCCTGCGGGGTTCTGTACTGCACAGACGAGCCTGCGGGGTTCTGTACTGCACAGACGAGCCTGCGGGGTTCTGTACTGCACAGACGAGCCTGCGGGGTTCTGTACTGCACAGACGAGCCTGCGGGGTTCTGTACTGCACAGACGAGCCTGCGGGGTTCTGTACTGCACAGACGAGCCTGCGGGGTTCTGTACTGCACAGACGAGCCTGCGGGGTTCTGTACTGCACAGACGAGCCTGCGGGGTTCTGTACTGCACAGACGAGCCTGCGGGGTTCTGTACTGCACAGACGAGCCTGCGGGGTTCTGTACTGCACAGACGAGCCTGCGGGGTTCTGTACTGCACAGACGAGCCTGCGGGGTTCTGTACTGCACAGACGAGCCTGCGGGGTTCTGTACTGCACAGACGAGCCTGCGGGGTTCTGTACTGCACAGACAAGCCTGCGGGGTTCTGTACTGCACAGAGTCTCAGTCTCCCTGTGATTGGAACTGCAGTTTATACTCTGCATATGTTTGTTTGTTTTCATTGTGCTGTTTTTCTGTTTTATCCTCAGTGTCTGTTTTGCCACCTCCTCAATTTTAAAGACCTGTGGGTTGAACTATTAAATATTTCACAAGAGTTAAAGATAAGGAGCTGTACAACCTTTTTCTTCTCCTAAAGTATTGCAATTATTTGTATTCATGTATTTGCAGCAGTGTGCACACTGGTTTGTTTCCTGGGATGCACAGTAATGTGATTTGTGTGTGTGTGCATGCCCAGCAGTGAAAGTTGCTGTTCTGAACACTTTAAGCACTCAGATAAGTTATCAGTTGATATTCCCCATGTTGATGTACAGCAGTGACTGACTCTGTCCCCCTCTCGTCTCCTGTCCGCTGCCCCAGATAAGAAGCAGTACCGCGAGTCGTACATCAGCGACGCTCTGGAGCTCGACATGGAGCAGCTGGAGAAGCGCTCACGGGCGAGTGGCAGCAGCGCTGGCAGCAGCTCCCGGCACAAGAGGCTCTCCCGACACTCCACTGTCAGCCACGGCAGCTCCCATACCTCTGGCATCGAGTCGGACAGCTTCCGCACAGCCAGCCAGGC
This sequence comes from Polyodon spathula, assembly GCF_017654505.1. Classification (NCBI taxonomy): domain Eukaryota; kingdom Metazoa; phylum Chordata; class Actinopteri; order Acipenseriformes; family Polyodontidae; genus Polyodon; species Polyodon spathula. Next base: position 35,336,928 of record NC_054550.1, read on the forward strand.
CCCCCACCGCCCCCTGCGCACCTGCAGCAGCTCCACGACCAGCCACGGCAGCTCCCACACCTCGGGGGTAGAGAGCGGGGGCAAGGACGACGGTAAGGGGCTCCTCATAGGGCTCGGGGTGTAGCGGTTCAGTGCGTATCGACGAGTCCTGGAGCTGTCTTTTGAGAAATCGCATTGCAATAGAGGTGTGTGTCGTGATGCATGATGTGCTTCTGTGTTGATCTCCCCTCTCAGAGATCGAGATGCTGGTGGACGACCCAAAGGACTACGAGCAGCTTCATGATGTGGAGTTCAGCCCGGACCTGTGCATCCACATCACAGAGGACATGCTGAGCACAGGCCAGATCAACGGCTACTCAGGTGAGACACTTCTAAACAAGCCAGGAGCACTGCCCTGTTCACATGGGAGATGTACAGTATATATTTTTGCAGTACTAGAGCTACACAAAACGACTATTCGGATAAGCCAGCCAAAGGGGAGACTCATTCGTGTCGACTGGCATGCTTTGGGTTTGGATCGCTGTTTTTCAGTCTAAGAAAGGCAGCTGTCATGGGGATATTGACATGTCTTGATACACGCAAGCTGGATCACTGGAAAGTATTGGGTTTGAAAGCAGCCTAATGCTGGTGAGCTGTCTAGTGTAACAGGGGCAGCACGTTCCCGCAGTGTGCAGGTTGGGGAGCAGTGCCTGTGCCCCGGCTCTAACTCTGTGATGCTCTCTTGCTGCTGTCTGTGTTGCAGGACTGATCGTGAAGGACATCAGCTCGTCCACCTCCAGCTCTTCAGAGACAGTGGTGAAGCTGAGGGGGCAGAGCATCGACTCCCTGCCGCAGGTACTCCTGTGAACTGTCATCAACTTACTTACCTTCCCTGAATCTAGTGCAGGGATGGAAGGAAGACCCGCTGTATAGCGGTTTGATCCATTCCTGGTTTTACTGCGAGTTTAACAAGACACGCCTAAGCTTGTTACCTAGACACTGTGGCCAGTCAAGCGCATAGTAAAACCTGGAATGGCTGAAACTGCTCCACGGTGAGGTTGTATCAATCTAGAGAAGCATTTATTAGTGTGCTTGGATGTTAACATGTATCTGCTTTATTAGTATTGCTAGGCTTATTTTTAGGTAAGATAATCAGAGTCTATGAAATCAGACAGGCATGTTTTTATGAATGAGTTTTAACACAAGCCTGGCCAAAGTTATCCCTTCCACTCCGGGTCTTTGTTCCAACCTTGTTCTAAATGGTATAATTGAACCAGTTACACCTAAATCCAGACCCTGAAATAGTTAATTGATCTAATTGTTACCTGTAAACCTGGAGTGGCATGGCGAGTGGGCACCCCAGTTTTAAAACCATGGGGAGGGCAGCTGTGAAGAGCTGCCAGTCCTGAAGCTGACCGTACACTTGTGCTTTTCACCCTTTCCTCCCTGCTCTGGTTAGACGGTGTACCGCAAGCCAAGGTCATCGACGGACCGGCACAGTCAGAGTCTGGACGACATCCGGCACGACCACAAGGGCTGGCTGCAGTGGGCGGAGCTGTGCCAGGACGCGGCGCAGAGCTACACCTTCGGCTGCACGCCGGAGCTGAGCGACGCCGGCTACCACAGCCTGGCCGAGCAGTGCGCCGCCATCAAAGAGCCCTCTGCCAGAGCGGTCAAGAGGACCAGCAAGTACTTCTCCCTGGACCTGACCAGCAACGAGGTGCCTGAGTTCGTGGTCTAAAAAGCTGGCACCTGGACTGGAGGACCTCTGGGGGAGGTGGGGGGAGGGGGGAGGGGGGGGGGGGGACCCCCCGCGCACACTCACGTGAGTGAGTATCAGCGCAGTACAAACCACTCGACTGCAGCATGCTGTGATGAGAAGGACTCCTCACTGTGGGATGCTAGCGTGCAGGGAGTGGAACAATCAAAGGGCCATTTATATACAAACATATAGATATATACGAATGCCTGAAATAGTTCTTCCAGAACGAGCCAAAGCTGAAGAGTATGCGATGGTGCATAACGTGTTTCTCTCTGAGAGCGAGGCACTCCCTGACACTGGCGTGGAGGGAGTATAATGACAGTGCCTGGAATAGTTCACTGTGAACTAGCTGAAAGGGAGCAGAACAAAGGGAGCCCTGGACGTATACAGTTGTGCATAATATGACATTGAATGAGGTTTTTTTCTTATTTAGTTTTTTGACTTCATCTGTTAAGCTGTCACATAAATTCTTCTTTCCTTGCAAAACAACAATAAAATACCACGACGGACAATCGAACAGAAACGGACTGTGGCGCTGGATGCCGTTGTTTCTTGTAGAAGCTGTGGATTGCCGTGGTCAGAGCTCCCACGCTGAGATGCAGCATCTTGTTTGCAGGGATGTCTGGTCCTCTTGTAAAAAGAGGGATTTGTTTGGATTATGCAGAACACCAGGATTTTTCCCCCTCTGAAATTGTGCTGGCGGGTCAGCAGAACAGACCGCTTGTTGGTTCAATGCTTCAGGTTATTCCCTGCCTGATATGTAACTCCCCAGACACACAGTCGCATAAAACGACACAATGGAATGGACTCTGGTCACTATGTCCTGTAACTGTCACTTTATACAGCCGGCGATGAACAAGTCGTTGTGCGAGCTAACAACCAAAGACACAAGCTTCAGCCAGTCGGCGAGACTGTGTGAAAGTGCGCTTGGTGGTAGAGACGGTACTGGAGCCTTGCTGACTGTGCCGGGATGCCACCGGCTGCTAAAACTCTGAGCAGAGCTCTTGCTGGGTTTCAGCACATGCTTTGCTCTGTGACACCGTGCAGGACTGGAGCCCTCTGCTTCCCTCCCCTCCAGCCTGTCCCAGAGAATGCTCCCCATCCAGTACAGTGACAGCATTGTCCTGAAGCTCTGGTATCCAACAGACACGGTCTCTTCATCCAGGAGAAGCATATTGTGCTGATTTAATGTTTAACAATGAGACTGCCATAAATTTCCCAGTCTGTGCCTTTTTAATTCTCGGCAGGCCCCACAGAAAGGTATGCATTGACAATCGAGCATGAGAAGGGGGTGGCTCGCGTTGCGTAAGAGTCATCGTAGTAGTAATAATGAGAGAGGTGTGTTTTACTGTTTAAACTCCTCTGGAACGATCGCAGGTCCTGAGCTATGTTGTATGTTTGTGTTGTACTTTATTTCAGACAATGGGATTTCTTCACTGCATGGTTCTGTGATTCACAGTGTAAGAGATGTGTAACATTTGAATCCATCAGCAAATTTAAGCAACTTTTTTTTTTTTTTTTTTTTAAATGTTTGAGTCCTACTCTCCGGCAATAGCTGAAAAAGTGTAAGTTGCTGTACATTTTGAAAGTAGTTCAAACCATTGCTTCAGGTTTGTGGATCACTTGGATCCCACTGTTTATACCTCCTAGCTGCTCTGGTAGAGGCAGTGGGACACTGTGGGTCTCTGAATTGTAGAACTAATCACATTTAGAAGATGCCACCCTTTTATCTGTTTTAAACGCCCATATTTGGAGCGTGCTGCTAATCTGAATGGAAGCACCTCAAACAAAACAGGAAAGTGTCTGCATCTCACTGCACAGAGGAGTCCTGTCATGATGATGATGTCACCCTCTGCCCGGGTGCACAATTTACGACCCTCTCCCGACAGTCTGCTGCACAGGTGCAAGGCAGTGACCTCATACCAGGGTCAGGTCCAGCCAATGGAAGCTCTGCTCTGGAGTTGGTTCCTCCAGTGTGGAGGATGGAGGATTCGCTCTGAGCCCTGCTCCGCAGTGCAACACAGAGAGATCTCTCTTGCTTCTCTCTCCTGCTCCACAGTGCAGCACAGAGAGATCTCTCTGGCTGCTCTCCACCGCTCTGCAGTGCATCACAGAGATCTCTCTGGCTCCTCTCCCCCGCTCCACAGTGCAGCACAGAGAGATCTCTCTGGCTTCTCTCCCCTGCTCCACAGTGCAGCACAGAGAGATTTCTCTGGCTCCTCTCCCCCGTTCCACAGTGCAGCACAGAGAGCTCTCTCTGGCTGCTCTCCACCGCTCTGCAGTGCATCACAGAGATCTCTCTGGCTCCTCTCCCCCGCTCCACAGTGCAGCACAGAGAGATCTCTCTGGCTCCTCTCCACCGCTCTGCAGTGCATCACAGAGAGATCTCTCTGGCTCCTCTTGACAGGATTCACACACCAGTCACCAATCAACACCCTGCAAACCACACACAGCCTCACCCCATACTGGTGTTTCAGTTCAGAGCAGCAGGACGAGCAAGCAATCACTCAGAGCAATTTGAACAAATAAAGAAAATTGTAATGCAATTAAATTTCTGTCCTCCAAACTAACTGGGATCAGGCGGTGTGCAGGTAATGGAGCTGTTCTGATAATTGAATTATGACAGTGACGTTTTTCACTTGACCTTCCCAATCAAGAAATCTCCTAAAGATATAATTCAATCCCTTTAGTTGTACAGGTGTAACTAGAGCACCTCTCTGTCCTGCAAATACCAGAGATTGAGGGCTGAATACAGCATTTAGGAAAGAAGAGCGCCGCACACAAGACAGATTAACAGGGCTGTTCAGATAACCAGTATATCGTCTCATTAAGACTGCCCTCGAATAAATACAACCCTCACAAGAAACGAATAAAGAACAACACAGCTAAGAAGCCAGCTGACTCTCATATTCTGTTGTAGAGGATACAGCAAATAGCAGCTTTCATTTTCTTTAACTGGAAAATGTTTACAAACATTGTTTTTTTTTTTTTTTTTTTCTTTTTCAATATCAACATTTTAGTATTTTTGTATTAAACTTTTTTTTATAGCAAGAGTTCAGTTGTATGATTTAGAATGAAATTGTTTAGTAAAGGTTTCTCAGTATTATGCTAACCATTACATTGCAGACAGTATTAATATAACCACGTGGCATTGATTTTTCACTTTTTTCTCTGTTTATAACCATGCTGTTGCTCATGTCAGTATAGAAAGAACAGTTAAAGCCATCTGCGTTATTTCAGGAAAAAAAAAATCCTCCCAGGAATGTTTGACAAGTGTAGACCATTATTCTAAAACAGTCTAGTTCTGTGTATACAAGCGTCCATGTGTTCTTAACAAAGAGGAATTCCCCTGTGCTGTGGTGTGTTCAGTAACATCCAGATTATACAAGGTTTAAGGAATGTTGCTGCAAACGTTTGGTAGATTTGTGGTGCGTTCCGGTGGGAAGGGGGAGGGATTGATTAGGACCACAGGACTGGGAAAGAACGCAGGCTGTTGATTGTTTCTGTAAAGTGGGCTAATTAGACAAAGCCGTGTGTCCTCTCTTCTTCTTCCACTTTGATTTTTGTTTTTTTGCAGTCGATGCAATACTAAAATTCAATGACAGGTGTTTCCACTCGAGGTCTTTTTCAACGTCAGCAACATTTTGAAGGCGGTGGGGGAAAAAAAAACTTCCAGTCTTAACGCTTGCCATTAATTTTTAGTATTTTGCATTTCAGTACCATTGAGAACTGCTAGAAGTGGAGTAGTGTGTGTGTGGATGGTATTGCGAGTCCTGCAGGGACACTATTAGGACTCCCATAGCAGAATGATCTCTTCCAGGCTCTACAGCAAGCGTGCACACACCTGGACATGGAGGAGAGACTGCATTCATTGTGCAGCGAAACCTGGGACTTCAAGAGACAACACAATCCAGTCAGTGCTGCTGTGACCTGGCAGTTGATCCTCACCACGGAAGGTGATTGATTGTAGGAAAGAATTAAACAGAAATCCTCATGGTGTAGGTCTAGCAGCTCCACCCCAATTGAAAGGATTCAGGTGTTTTCTTTTCACAGCTGTCAGATCTGTCTGTGTGCAGGTTTCAGAAGCACTCTCTCACTTTCTACATAGAAACCGAAACAAACATCATGCAGTCTGGTACAAGCAGGGTTAGATATATATATATATATATATATATATATATATATATATATATATATATATATATATATATAATACAAGAAATGAAATGGTAGTGAGTTATTAAAACACATCGCCATACAGCGCATGGATCGAGAGTTCTCCTCTTGTACGCATTGTCCTGTCTGCCAAAACTGTACCTGCATGACTTGGAAATAACCCTTTCTGTGAAAGGATCTGCAGTCAGGAGCTCTTAGAAGTGGGTTCATATTGTGAAAGCCTCTAGCTGAATCTTTGTAGGAGAGCCTTTGGGTACAGGTGTGCAAAGAGATAATAAAGGTACATTTATCTTCCTAAGCCTGCTTGGTGTTGTGTGGTTTGTTTGTTTGTTTGTCTCCCCAGGAAGAAAGTGTTGAAGAGTCAGATATTGGGGTGCCACTTGCAAGACGACTTGGAATGTTTTGCATGTATTTGAAAGTTAGGTTTACAAGTCAGGATTTAAACAACAGCATGTACAGTTTGTGGTTCGCTGTCATCATGCAGTAATTCCAGCTGTTGGGCAGGGTGGGAAACGGCATTCTGGATGCAGAACACAGAGGAATCTGAAATCCACAATTCAGAAGATCGGTGTGTGCTTCCTGACCTCTCCATTCCAGCCTGGTAACAGCTAGCTTTTGCTGTCCATTCTGTCTTGTCTTATAATTTGCTGGGGTCTGCCGGAGAGTGCATTTCCACTGTTTAAAATGAAACTTTAAGATTCAAAAAGGTACCTGGCTTTGTTTTTTGTACATTCATTTGCCACCTGTAAACGACTTGAGTTTTCAGTAAGTCCTTGATCATGTTTAGATGTGTAAATATTAAACACTGATCTGTAATTACATTAAAAAAAAAAAAATTAAAAAATGAGGCAAAGCAGGGAAGATGAAATCAGCAAAATGAATGCAAAAATTGAGACTACATTTATATTTCAAAATGCATAAAGCACAGAATTCAGTGACTTACAACTTTCAGTAAATTAATCTTAAATCAAATAATGTTTCTGTATTTTTTAATTGGTGTATTTGTCACAGACTTGAGTGTGTGTGCGTGTGTGTGTGTGTTCACAACAGCAGTGCAATCAATAAAAACAGGAATGTTCACCTCGCGGTGTGCTTCTGCTTTGCAGGAGGAGCAGGTAGAGGACTGCAACAGTGACACCTAGTGGGCAAGATTAAAAGCTGAATATTAGGAACCCTAAGGGTTTAAGCGCCACCTGCTGGACATGACAGAGTGTGTGTGTGTGTGTGTGTGTGTGTGTGTATATATATATATATATATATATATATATATATATATATATATATATATATATATATATATATATTATGCTGATATTCTTCAGATGTACTGTATATAAAATGCTTTGATTTTAAGAAAAAACTAAAAGTGTGAAAGAGTATATAATAAAAGTCAATGCAATGTACAGACTACGATATAGCAAGTAAAGTCCACGTGTGGTCGTGTGTTTTTGGGTGTCTGTGTGGGCAGACTTATAGTGTTTGCTGGGTCAAAAGTGTCTCCACAAGGAAGGAATGTCTGACAAAACCTACCTTATGAGGACACAGGCCAAGTCCTTGTCGTGTTTAAACAGATATTAAACAGCCATTAATATTAATTTAAAACAAACTAAAAGCGCGCAAATATTTTGTTCGTTGTTGACTTTCACCCTGTGTGGAGTTTTGTTTGACTAGAGTTAAGCATAGTAAATTAAAAATATAGTGAGAGTCAATGCAAAGTCCTCATAAACACTGTAAACAAACGTGTGTGTGCGTGCTCACATACCTGGGGGTGAAGATTTTAATTCCCTGACTGTCTATTTGTTTCAGTGCAGCTGCTGTCCCAAGCTTAGCACAGGGTTTAAAGATTGATCTAAAGAGATTGAAACCGCAGTCCTGTGGAGTGATCTGAAGAGCAGTGCTCCCGGCCGCAGAACAGACAGACCAACCACTGCATACCAGACAAAGAGCTACAGAGTCATTAAAAACACATGCACTGAAACAGAACCTCTGTAATTACAACATTTGACCACTAGATAGCACCAAACCCCATGTTACCGCCAAAAAATACAAATAAAACAGGACAGGAATAAAAGCTGATATTGTGTATATTGGTTAGTGGGGAGGTCTAAATGTGACTGGGGCTCTTTGATCTGCCTGCTGGTTCCCAGTGACTGGGGCTCTTTGATCTGCTTGCTGGTTCCCAGTGACTGGGGCTCGTTGATCTGCCTGCTGGTTCCCAGTTCAAGCCCGATGTTAGGGGTGTGTGTTTTCCTTTCATTTTCAGACTTTGCCCTTTTTGATACTCGGTTTTACAAAATGGGACAAGGTGTCAGTGCTCTTCATACAAACAATAATATAAAGAGGGTGATATGAGATCTTGTATGCTATGGTAGCTTCTCACATGGAGCTGAGTGGTGCAGTGTGATACTTTACTAACCCACTGTGCCGTTCACCTGGTGGGGCTGGGCTCAAATCCTGTTAGTTACTTCCTTTATTTTCAAATGATTGGTTCATTTCTTATAAAGTCAATGAAAAAGCAAGCTCTTCCATGGCAGTGAGATGGCACAGTGGGCTAATCTCCTAGCATGCTGTGCAGAAGGGGGTAGGGATGTTGCTGCCTGAGAGAAGAGGAAGGAGACAAACAGTACTTTTCTCCACAAGTCTCTTTTAAAAATGATTAGTGTGTGCATTCAATAACTGAATTCAGAATGATTGTATAGGACCGAAGAGAAGTCCTGTGTATTGGTTACACTACGATGGTTGAAATGTTATAGGCGACAGATTCAAGTTCAGGAATCGATTTTTTTGTTCATGTGCTGTTTTGCTGATAGCAGTAACGTTTCTTATTCCTGTCTTTGTGTTTCATTTGCATTTAGTTTTTGGTTTTGAGATGAGTGCTAAGACGTGCAACGCGGAGCACAGGAAATGTAAAGCCTGTGTTTAGATGTTCTCTGCTCTGAGAGTGCTGCAGACAGCAGGCTGCTGAGGTTCAGTCTCACTTCCTCTTTGTGTCTGATCTTGAAACCGCAAGGCAGATCCACTGACACAGGTGTGGAGAACAGGCTGGCCAGCTTCCGGTGTGTGGGTGTGTGCTTCTCACTGATTAGAAACGCACTTCAACAAGGGGTTATGATAGTGCATCTCAACACCTGGCCAGGGTCTTCCATTGAGACATAGAAACATCAAGAATAATACAAAGACGTCCCATCAAGAAATAATACCACATCAAAATTTGTATTTTTTTTTTTTAAATGGGTCCTGGTAAAAAACTGCAATAACAGAATCTCACCACCTGGGGGCACTGTGTGCTCTGCAACAAGATATGCACGAAATAAAGGATAAAAATATGGATAGCAGCTGTGATATTCTGTTTTATTGCCCATGCACTAAGATTGGTTGGCGTGGAGTGAGTCACTCCCACACAGCTGTGTTGTGATTGGCCAATTGATAAGCCAATCCCAAGTCAGGCTCTACACTCCTTCAGTTTTTTTTTGTCTTTCCCTTTCTCTCTTACTCACCGAGGCAGTGGAAAAGAGGATTTTGCATTTTTAATTTGATTTTCTCTCTCTCTCTCTCTCTCTCTCTCTCTCTCTCTCTCTCTCTCTCTCTGTCTCTTTCCTTTCTTCAGCCAATGCTTCTGCATAGGACATAGGACATTGGCCATTCACCATCACCATGGCAACACAAAGGAGAAATCCAGTTTTTCCTGGATGTACTGGTTCATCATTGAAAAACAACAAACACAGGAAACAAACACAAATAAAGAGCGAGCAAATGCTATTGCTGTGGGTGTCGTGGTGTCTGTCATCTCCACTCCTAAACGAATCTCGTGTGTGTGTGTGTGTGGGGGGGAGGTACAGTGACTGCCTATTCATTCATATTTATTTATTTATTTGGTTTTTAATCTTCTGTGGTTAGTCGACCTGAAGATTAAACCTCTTGATTACTCTGCTCAGCTCAGAGCAAAGGGGATCGGGGAGAGCTGGGATCTCCGCAGAAACAGAGACAGAGGGAAACCCCACTGACAGCAAGCAGAGCTGCCTGTGTTTCGGGCTTCAAGGCTGGAACGAGAAGCAGGGAGGCTGCAGAGTGACAGAGCTGAGATAGGGCGAGCAAAGCCCTGATAGAGAGAAGGATGAAAAAAACAAGAGGGGAGCCATGAACCCTTGCTGGAACAAACCGTACTGTACAAGCAGAGCCGGGAGAACAATAGAGAAAGAGAAAGGAGGACAAATAACCGAGATCGTTTGCCTCTCCGTAGAAGAGGCTGCAGAGGCTATTGTGTGAGAAGGCAACAGCTGAGCTAACCAGTAAGAGAAGATTATTGTGTAGAGGCTACAGATGAGTCAAGTTCATATGCAGAGGCAGGGTTAAACTGAAGCCAGGAGTGAGGCTGAGGCTGTAGTGTAGAGAGAGAGAGAGGACAGGTGGGGGAGGCAGGATACAGCACAGCTGAGCGGAGGAGGGGGGTGGGGGGGTGTGGTCTTGTGCTGTTTCCGCAGCATAACTGCTGCTGACTAAATAAAGGGCAGGCTGGGTGGAGATTGATCTGAGCTCGGAGCTGCCTGCGTGCACAGCTTCTAAGAGCACCACTGCCCACTCCAGCGATCGAGCAGATAGCCAGTGTGAGTGGGGGTGAGAGAGCAGACAGCAGCACAGGACAGCAGCTAAGAAAAAGGTAAGGAATACATTTGAAGTGAACAGAGTGCAGCGCACATCTGCTAGTGCATCTGGTCGAGCCTTGTTCTAGACGATATTTGTTTCCACTTTTTGTTTTTCTCGTGGTTGTGTCTGTTTGTATTTTTTATATCCCAGCAGCCTCCCTCTGTACACAATGTAGAATATAGAATATAGAATCAAAGCCGTACTGGTGGGGCTCACCTCTCTCTTCCAGTGTAGCTCTTGCAGTTTCTCGATGTTGTACTGTACACATAATTGCTTGCTTGTCTTGTTCTGTTTTGTGGGTCTGTTGTACTGTTTTAAACTTGCAGCCATCTAGAATATCATCCGGAATGGAATTCTCACTGGTGTTGACCATATGGTATATCAGCCAATAGCACACTGGTTACAGAAATGAATGCTTTTTATATTTGTGGTGGAGATCAGATCAGTCATTGTGTGTGTGTGTGTGTGTGTGTGTGTCTCTCTCTCTCTCTCTCTCTGCATGTGTGTGTGTCTGTCTCTCTCTGCATGGGTGTCTCTCTCTCTCTCTCTCTCTGCATGTGTGTGTGTCTGTCTCTCTCTCTCTCTCTCTCTCTCTCTCTCTCTCTCTCTCTCTCTCTCTCTCTCTCTCTCTCTCTCTCTCTCTGTCTCTCTCTCGTACACTCCTCACAGAGAGACAGAGAGAGAGAGCCTTACTCTGTGTGTGTGTGTGTCTCTCTCTCTCTCTCTCTCTGCATGTGTGTGTGTGTCTGTCTCTCTCTCTCTCTCTCTCTGTGTGTGTGTCTCTGTCTCTCTCTCTCTGCATGTGTGTGTGTGTCTGTCTCTCTCTCTCTCTCTCTGTCTCTGTGTGTCTGTGTCTCTCTGAGAGACGTACACACAGAGAGACAGAGAGAGAAGAGACGTACACACACTCTCTCACAGTCTCTCTGTCTGTCTCTCTCTCTCTCTCTCTGCATGTGTGTGTGTGTCTGTCTCTCACTCTCTCTCTCTCTCTGTGTGTGTGGTGCAGTAGCACCAGCTGCTAGTGGTATCTTGCTTGGAGGATAACAAATGAAAGATGTGGTACTAGAATGGAAAAACCATCAGCAATTCCCTTTTTCTTTCTTCTATGTCGTTGTACAGTGTATTTGTAAGAGGCGTTGTAGTTCCTCATTTATTTACAGCACATATCTGTATGTGGATTCATTTGAGAATTTCTTTTGTGTCATTCTGCTGTATTATCAAAATCCGAATCAAGGAGAAATAAGCCCAACATTAACCGGAAAGCTCCTGCAGATTTGATGCACAGCACAGGGGTGAGCACAGCTCATTGCTCAGTGTTACTAATAAAGCAGAACCCAGTCCCAACACACAACACACAGCATGAACGACTGCAGGCTTGTGTTTCTGTGTGTGTTTATTAATTGAGCTGTGTGTGCCGGGGCATGTGCAGCGTTGTTTCAATAAAGCATGGTTATTTCTTGCCTAGGTATTTGTGGTTTGTCTCCTTATGTGAAGTCCCTGCGTGCATGCTTGTGCAGAAAATGGCGATGTGATGAGAGAACACAGGGTGTACATGCGGCTCTGTGTTATCCCAGATTGTTGCAGGGCTGGATTGGGGGTTGCTGGGAGCTTGGGTCCAGATTGTTGCAGGGCTGGGTTGGGGGTTGTTGGGAGCTCGGGTCCAGATTGTTGCAGGGCTGGATTGGGGGTTGCTGGGAGCTCGGGTCCAGATTGTTGCAGGGCTGGGTTGGGGGTTGCTGGGAGCTCAGGTCCAGATTGTTGCAGGGCTGGGTTGGGGGTTGTTGGGAGCTCGGGTCCAGATTGTTGCAGGGCTGGGTTGGGGGTTGCTGGGAGCTCAGGTCCAGATTGTTGCAGGGCTGGGTTGGGGGTCGCTGGGAGCTCAGGTCCAGATTGTTGCAGGGCTGGGTTGGGGGTTGCTGGGAGCTCAGCTCCAGATTGTTGCAGGGCTGGGTTGGGGGTCGCTGGGAGCTCAGGTCCAGATTGTTGCAGGGCTGGGTTGGGGGTTGCTGGGAGCTCAGGTCCAGATTGTTGCAGGGCTAGGCTGGGGGTTACTGGGAGCTCAGGTCCAGATTGTTGCAAGGCTGGGTTGGGGGTTGTTGGCAACTCAGCCCCAGCACTATGGACCTGGAAGGCTGCCACTGCCTGGGTCCATCTATAATCCTATTCATAAAGTCTTCACTCTGTCAACACTTAGCGATCACAGAGCAGAGGAAGTCAGGACACAATCTCCAGGGCAGGGTAACATAACATTGTGTGACGTGGGATTGGGTATTCTTTATATAATAGTTCATGTTTAATATTTGAAGAGTGTTTGGGTAGTTCATGTATAATATTTGAAGCGTGTTTTGGTAGTTCATGTATAATATTTGAAGCGTGTTTTGGTAGTTCATGTATAATATTTGAAGCGTGTTTGGGTAGTTCATATATAATATTTGAAGCGTGTTTTGGTAGTTCATGTATAATATTTGAAGCGTGTTTTGGTAGTTCATGTACAATATTTGAAGCGTGTTTGGGTAGTTCATGTATAATATTTGAATTGTGTTTTGGTAGTTCATGTATAATATTTGAAGCATGTTTGGGTAGTTCATGTATAATATTTGAAGAGGGTTTGGGTAGTTCTTGTATAATATTTGAAGCGTGTTTTGGTAGTTCATGTATAATATTTGAAGCATGTTTTGGTAGTTCATGTATAATATTTGAAGCGTGTTTTGGTAGTTCATGTATAATATTTGAAGCGTGTTTTGGTAGTTCATGTATAATATTTGAAGCGTGTTTTGGTAGTTCATGTATAATATTTGAAGCGTGTTTGGGTAGTTCATGTATAATATTTGAAGCGTGTTTTGGTAGTTCATGTATAATATTTGAAGCGTGTTTTGGTAGTTCATGTATAATATTTGAAGCGTGTTTTGGTAGTTCATGTATAATATTTGAAGCGTGTTTTGGTAGTTCATGTATAATATTTGAAGCGTGTTTTGGTAGTTCATGTATAATATTTGAAGCGTGTTTGGGTAGTTCATGTATAATATTTGAAGCGTGTTTTGGTAGTTCATGTATAATATTTGAAGCGTGTTTGGGTAGTTCATGTATAATATTTGAAGCGTGTTTTGGTAGTTCATGTATAATATTTGAAGCGTGTTTGGGTAGTTCATGTATAATATTTGAAGCGTGTTTGGGTAGTTCATGTATAATATTTGAAGCGTGTTTGGGTAGTTCATGTATAATATTTGAAGCGTGTTTTGGTAGTTCATGTATAATATTTGAAGCGTGTTTTGGTAGTTCATGTATAATATTTGAAGCGTGTTTTGGTAGTTCATGTATAATATTTGAAGCGTGTTTGGGTAGTTCATGTATAATATTTGAAGCGTGTTTGGGTAGTTCATGTATAATATTTGAAGCGTGTTTTGGTAGTTCATGTATAATATTTGAAGCGTGTTTGGGTAGTTCATGTATAATATTTGAAGCGTGTTTGGGTAGTTCATGTATAATATTTGAAGCGTGTTTGGGTAGTTCATGTATAATATTCGAAGCGTGTTTTGGTAGTTCATGTATAATATTTGAAGCGTGTTTTGGTAGTTCATGTATAATATTTGAAGCATGTTTGGGTAGTTCACTGTTTGTACTCTGTTTAGTAAAGAATGGTTTTGTCTGGGTGTGAGTAACTCTGTGAATAACTGCTCAGCAACACTTACCATCCCAGAACACAGGAATGAATGCATTTACATTTCACGAATAAGGAACAAGGGTGGAGGAATGGAAATCAATTCACACAAAGACACTGACACGCAGGGACACACATACACACCCCTACTAGTGACGTGCACAAACCTGAAACTTCCATCCTGAAACATACCGAAAATGGGGGGAGGTTCCTCGATTAAAGCCAACAAACTGTCTTCCCCTGCTTCTGATAGCCACGGTCATGTCCTTTCAAACAATCTTTTGCTTCTATCTGTCTGTCTGTCTGTCAGCCCATCCATTTGTCCTTTTCTGTGTTTGTTTAATAATGTCAATATTAACTAAACAGCTGCTGCCGCTCGTCCCTGGTCTGCAGGGCAACGTTTTCTTTATCTCAAGTGGGCAGCCTGATTAAACTTTTTAAATAGATGAATAAGAACCCCCCCCCCCCTGCTCCCCCCACACTGCTGTGCCAGTAATTAAAGAGGGAGAGCATACCCTGCTATCTGTCCTGGACTCAGGGAATTATAATTGAGTTAGCCCCTCTAGCTCCAGCTGAACCACTGAGACACTCCGGGACCCCAACCTGCTTCCGATTCCTCCCCCCGGAAACAGCGCTGTGGTACCCTGAGCCCTCGGAGCTAGCAGTGGATCAGCACCCCACCTGGTATTCTCTGCACATCACTCGTCTGTTCTATCTGAAATCATGTGCAATGGGACTTTGTCTCTGCCAGCCCCACCTACTCTACATGTAAAGAGGCAGAGAGAAGGCAGGGCAGCAGAGAGGAGCTCCCCCCACCCTCTTAACAATAAACTTCCTTTTAATGATGTGAGACATTGCTTTCGTAACCTGGGTATCCAGACCAGAGCCTCGTTGGAATGACTTGTGCAGTGGACCGCAGTCTGAGGAAGATGAGAACCACTGGACTGTACTGGTGTAGTGTACTGGTTTCTTTTACCTCAAAGAGAAGCGCTTCAAAGGCACTGGATGTGATGGAGGCTTTGTTACTGTACAGTAGTTTTGAGGTCCCGGGACAGTGCGGAGAGGTCTCTGTTTGTCTCAGCATTGCAGAGGGTTGCAGTGACTCTGTAGCCAATAGCAGGTGTAGGGATGTGGAGATACCAATGAATCCCAAAGTGTCTATTGAGTCTGTAGCTGTAATGATCCATTGTGTGCAAACTCAGCTCACTTCTCTGCTAATCCCCATTGTTCACAATTCCGGGACGTTTCCCAACAGCGCAGAAAAGAAAGAGGCTATTCTTCCTGTTCTCTGGGCTTCATTGTGCTGGGGCTGCTGCGTGCATTTGACTGTGCTATGGGTCTCAAATTAATTACTGTCCACAATGTCTTGTTTAGCATAATCCATATTAATATAAATGTGTTCACATGTTTCCATGAATAAATGCATGAATTGGAAACAAGCCCCACCCCCACAAAGACATCACCTGAACCCTGACCCGGACAGATATGTGCTGACCGATTCTTTTTTTTTTTTTTTTGTAAAATAATTGTTTGTAAAACAGACACACTGAATCAGATTTATAATCTACTGAAACTCCCTACAGAGTCCTGTAGTGAACAGCTAAGCGGTGTGAGGATGGACAGTGGTACTGCCTCTGCCTGGTAGTGATTAGCACTGGCACTGGCTCTGTGGTGTAGGACAGAATCATCATGCCTTAATGCCATAATAGAAGCACAATAACACTTTGAGAAAAATGAACTCTCATTGCTTCAGCACATTATCTGGAAAAAAACAAGACACACACACACACAGAGGAAGGTAGCCGCAGTTACAGCATTGTGCCACCAAAATCCTGTGAGTGATAAATGTAAGTGTTACAGGGGGGTGGTGATAACACTGTCCAGTGGTGGTACTGCCTGTAGAAAGGCTTTTAAAAACTCCGCTCGATAGCCTGCCTAACTCTCCCGAGACTGTAGCAAGGGTATCTGAGTAAAAATGATGTTGTGTTTAAATTGCAAGAGAGCAGCACTCGACTGCTGAGTGCAGGTGTGTGAGTTTAACATTCAACAGTGTTAAAGGCTTGCCTAACTGCCTGTCTGTCTGCCTGCCTGCCTGTCTGTCTGCCTGCCTGCCTGTCTGCTCTCTATTTTGATTGTCCTAACCTCACTGTGTTTCTGTCGAGTTCGGCTATTTGGTGTGGTGTATTGCTGTCTTCCAGGAGACCTTCAGAGATGCAACAACAGATATGCAAGTTCTCTTCCTGGGAAAACTATAAGAAGTGCGTTTGTCGGTGTTCATCTGTTTTAGTGGTGGCGATTTGGCTTTCCCTGTGAGAATTGGATGTGAATGAGTGCACTGCAGAATGTTTTTGTGTCTATAGGGGGTTGCATACTCAAACGGTGTGTGGGAAGAGAATACAAACAAACAAACAAACAGTAAAGCACTCCTGGCAAAATGAAAGTTTCACCAGGAATCAGGATCAGGATCTGTCATAATAACAACAATTCACAAAACAACGGCAGCAATCCTAGCAATTTCCACACCGAGATTCCTGATTCTGTTCCCGGTGGGGCCGGCCGGGAGGATGGATTCATTCACACCCTCAATTCAATCTGAAGCTGAGAAGTAAATCATTACAGGATGTGAAATGAGGCAGTGAGTGTGTGAGTGTGTGCTCTCTCTCTCTCTCTCTCTCTCTCTCTCTCTCTCTCTCTCTCTCTCTCTCTCTCTCTCTCTCTCTCTCTCTCTCTCTCTCTCTCTCTCTCTCTCTGTATTAACCCATGAGTGAAATACAGAGGGGAGCTCAAGCCTTGTATTTGATGTGGTTATTGAAGTGAAGGGTTTAAAGCTCCAGACAGGAGTCATGCATACATCAGGTTAGTAAACCGGACCTATTAGATAATAGTCCTTCCAATCTCACACACATTGAATGAACACCACAGCCTGAGTCCTAGAGTGGTAATGTCAGTGCTGCAGAGTGCTGTAGGCTGGGAAGCAATGCAGATTATTACATGAATATTCCAGACCTGCTTTGGACTGGTAAAGAGCCCTGGGAACAGTTAGCTTAACTGTGAAATCAAGTGCATGTGTTTAGTGTCCCTTATGAAGGTTTACCATGCCATTTTTGCACGGTATTTTTGCAGTTTTACCTTGCTTTTCCCATGGTTATACTGTGCATTTAGCACAGTCTCTCCTGGTTTTCCATGTTTATTAATATGCTCCTTTAATAATTGTTCACGTGTCTGGACCATGCTGGCTCATTCACCCAGTGATTTCGGTTGTGGTATACTGCAGCAGTAAGTCAAAGGAAAGTAGTAATCATGTTTCTGGAGTGTTTCCAGACTCCATGTGGAGTTTCATATGCTTCTGGGTGTCCTGTAACTGTCTCTATCGGACTCACAAGTCATGATGTCAGAGATGGAATTGGGCCGCACCCCTTCACAGTTATCAAGGGAGTCTGGAAGGCAGATGTGATAGATTGCAAATGCACGCCCTGCTTAGCTGCTGCTTTCACCACAACTGAATTAGCCTGAAAACAGCTAGTCTTCTTAAAAGGAAATAAAAACTGATGACATGCAAAAATACACAGAGATGCGATTTAACTTGGAATTACAATTTCTTCTTCTTCTGGGTTTATTTAGTTGTTGTTTTCCAGCATTGGCAGATTCTGTTTCCTGTTTAGAATAAGCGCTGGTGGTGCAAAGCCCTAGAGAGCGAAAAACCCAAACCTAAAAACAAAACTGGATTTGTGAGCAGTAATAGGTTTTAATTGCTTGAATTATTTACGTTTTCATCATCATATTGGGTGTTTCTTTTTTAAGGTAACATTAATAATTCAGGCTTGTGTCCCAACACTCAAACTTAACGCATGCCAGTATTGCAAAGATGCAATGAAGTCATGATGTCATGATGCAGAGATGTAGAGATTGCAGTATCAGAGTGAACGGCTGCTGCTCTCTGTCTGTACGCCTCCTCTATATATACAGTAGGTCCCGCTGGTCAGCCCGCAGGCACAGTGTTATCAGTAAATACACACCAGAGAAAGTGGAAGAGCAGGGTGTCAATAATAGCTCCGAGCTAATATCTCTTCATGGGAACAAGATTCAGGGTACGAAATGGCCTGGCATGTCCCATGTTATTGTTGATCGCAGTAAGGATGCTTCATGCAGGATGCTTCTTTACCTTTGGGTAACGGTGTGTTTATCTCCTCCAGCCTGTAAGATTCCTGCAGGCCCCTGACTCCTATCATAAACATATAGGAAATGGTTCATCTTTCCACAGGATTGCTATAGGATTCCTGCTGTTTGTGTTTTCCACGCTAGTCTCACCCCTAATGCTTTGCACGCTCTGAGCTGGGCTTGCCTATGTCTCGTCATTACGCTGTGCTCATTAGAGATGGGGCAGGGGGCATGGCTTGGCCAGCAGGGTCATTCTGAGTGCTTCAGTGGAGAATGCTTCATGAAACTGAGGCGAAACGAACCTCTACATCTGTATATAAACGGATGATGTCTGTATAACCCTATGTTATGATGTCTGTATGATCCTGTCATGATGTCTGTATGATCCTATGTCATGATGTCTGTATGATCCTGTCATGATGTCTGTATGATCCTGTCATGATGTCTGTATAATCCTATGTCATGATGTCTGTATGATCCTATGTCGTGATGTCTGTATGATCCTGTCATGATGTCTGTATAATCCTATGTCGTGATGTCTGTATGATCCTGTCATGATGTCTGTATGATCCTATGTCATGATGTCTGTATAATCCTATGTCGTGATGTCTGTATGATCCTATGTCATGATGTCTGTATGATCCTATGTCATGATGTCTGTATAATCCTATGTCGTGATGTCTGTATAATCCTATGTCGTGATGTCTGTATGATCCTGTCAGGATGTCTGTATAATCCTATGTCATGATGTCTGTATGATCCTGTCATGATGTCTGTATGATCCTATGTCATGATGTCTGTATAATCCTATGTCATGATGTCTGTATGATCCTATGTCATGTCTGTATGATCCTATGTCATGATGTCTGTATGATCCTGTCATGATGTCTGTATAATCCTATGTCATGATGTCTGTATGATCCTATGTCATGATGTCTGTATGATCCTATGTCATGATGTCTGTATAATCCTATGTCATGATGTCTGTATGATCCTATGTCATGATGTCTGTATGATCCTGTCATGATGTCTGTATGATCCTATGTCATGATGTCTGTATGATCCTATGTCATGATGTCTGTATGATCCTATGTCATGATGTCTGTATGATCCTATGTCATGATGTCTGTATGATCCTATGTCATGATGTCTGTATGATCCTATGTCATGATGTCTGTATGATCCTATGTCATGATGTCTGTATGATCCTATGTCATGATGTCTGTATGATCCTATGTCATGATGTCTGTATGATCCTATGTCATGATGTCTGTATGATCCTATGTCATGATGTCTGTATGATCCTGTCATGATGTCTGTATGATCCTATGTCATGATGTCTGTATAATCCTATGTCATGATGTCTGTATGATCCTATGTCATGATGTCTGTATGATCCTACGTCATGATGTCTGTATGATCCTATGTCACAGTCTCAGTATGAGGTGATGCAGTTTGTTTGCAGTTTGGTTCTGGATAGAGAGCTATGTCAATGGTGCTGGAAGGTTTTTAAAACAACAGCGACGGCCTGCCTTTGTTAGTATCAGAGGACATAAAAGAGAACAGCAGAAAAAAACACGTGGGTGGATAATCAGCTGGAAAACAGGAGCATTGTTTGGTGTGAGGAAGCGAGGTGAATCTAATCAGCCCTGACAGGGGAGCCATCCTGACTCCCGCTAACAGGCATATCACTGGCTACCCTCAGCTCAACTCAGCAGGACCCCAACAGAAGCCAGCGGGGCCGAATTGAAAGTGCGAGACAGGCAGGCAGGCAGGGCAGAGGCCCACCCAGGGGTCTCTGTGTTGCGCACCCCCCCACAGAGACGCTGTCATGGTGTGAGGCAGCCCAGCGGGGCCCACTCTGATAACTCTCAGCGGGCAGACAGGCAGGCAGGCAGGGGGTTTGAGGGAACAGGCTGGCATGTTAATATTCAAACAGACAGGTGCAAGAACAGGAATACCTGTCAATGAATTTTCATTAGTATTACTACCCCCTTCAACAAGTCTTTTGTAAGGGACATATTACACCTCATATTGTCTCATATTTTGAGGTTCTGTGTTTTTCTTTTCTCCCCCACTTCCAGAACCCCCCTCAAACCAGGAGGGGTGTCTCAGGGGTCTGTTGTCCTGGTTGAGACAGTCAAAGACAATGCGTACTGACATCATCAACGGACTGACCCCCTGCTGTGAGCAGCTGGCTAACTGCAGACTTTACAGCTCCTGTTTTAATTATCTGCAGTGTCCTCTGCAGTAATGCTGTATAAAAGCTTGCCTGCTCTGTTCATCAGCCCCCTTGCATCTCTGCGCTTGACTGTCTCCCAGGACCTCTCACCCAGCAGGGTACAGTGCCCGCTGTACAACTAAAAGAACAACAGAATCTATTGGAGCATTTCATGGGGTTCAGCGGGAGCAAGCCAAACTAATACTAACTGTATCAAAGGATTTAAATTAGCTAAATAAATCATGCTGCAGAACACAATCTGAGTTCAAGTCTCTCAAGGATATTTTTATTGTCTAGCAGGCCTGTATCAGACTCAGAGCTCTAACAGTGCCCTCTCGTGGTGACGTACAACAATGGCATCCGGTCTGTTGTAGTGCATCGAAAAAAGGTCACAGCTTTTTGAATGCTTACAGAAATCCCCAACATTTTACAGTATAACATTAGCATATGATTACTTATGCATTGAAACTTGAATGGACCCTTTCATTTTAACCACTTGATGGTATCTATGCAGTGGTATTTGTGCATTGTTTATTGTATGCTAGCAGATGAACTGATAATGTGTTGATGTTATTTTGTTAAAACAAAAATGTATTGATATTAAAAAAAGAAAATTAAACGGAACTTTACATCCCTAGTCTATAACAATGCTCTCTCCCCTCCCCTCCCCTCCCCTCCTCTCCTCTCCCTCTCCCTCTCCCCTCTCCCCTCTCCCCTCTCCCCTCTCCCCTCCCCTCCTCTCCTTTCATCTCCTCTCCCCTCATCTCCTCTACTCCCCTCCTCTCATCTCTTCTCTCCTCTCATCTGTCTCCTCTCCCCTCTCTCCTCTCCTCTTCTCCTCTCCTTTCCTCCCCTCCTCTCTCTCCTCTCCTCTCCTCTCTCCTCTCCCCTTTCTCCCCCTCCTCTCCTATCCCTTCCCCTCCTCTCCTCTCTCTGTTCTCCTCTCTCTCCTATCCCTCTCCCCCTCTCTCCTCCCCTCCTCTCCAGGTTTGGTGAGGACGCTGAACTAGCATCTCAATGGCCAGTAACAACACTGCCAGTATCGCACAGGCCCGCAAACTGGTGGAGCAGCTCAAGATGGAGGCCAACATTGACAGGATAAAGGTGAGGGGAGAGGCAGCCTTCTCTTGAACTGAACAAAACCAGCACAGCCTCCTCCACTCCCCCTTCCTCTGCTCTCTCAGTCGCTCTTACAGGTTGGATGCTGATCTTAAGTTCAAGGAAGCGTGCAGCTGCATTGCTTGTAGAGATAAAACTGATTCTGTCACTCTGCTCTGTGCACTGCTTTCCCCAGTGCTTTTGTTCTACAGGCTTATGTGGTGTCTTGACTTAAAGAAGAGTGCCCTCTAGTGTTCCCTCACCGGCACTCCAGGTTTAACAGGTACAATGAGATAATGAACTACTTCAGGAGGTTTCATTGGTTCAGTTAAACAATTTAGACCAGGGTTGGAACAAAGACCAGGACTGGAAGGATCAACTTTGGCTACCCCTTCTAAACTATACAAAGTTAAAAGGTGGCCAAGTCTTGTGATTTTACTGAAGAGGAATCTGAAATGTGTACGCGGTTCCTAAACTGTAACCCAGTTGGATCTTCCAGTCCTGGTCTTTGTTCCAACCCTGTTCTAAATTGTTTAACTGAACCCATGAAACCTGTATCCAGACCCTGACATATCTCATTGTACATGTTAAACCTGGAGTGGAGTCATGAGCCTCCAGGACTGGGATTGGACACCCCTGTCATAAAGTGCACAGCAGTAGCGCATGGTCAGTGTCGGGGTTTGTGTTTCAGGTTTCTAAAGCAGCGGCTGATCTGATGTCGTACTGCGAGGCTCATGCCAAGGAGGACCCGCTACTGTCGCCCGTCCCAGCCTCCGAAAACCCCTTCAGAGAGAAGAAGTTCTTCTGTGCCATCCTGTGAGCCCCGCGGGAGCCTGGCAGGGGAGGAGTCGACGGGCGCTGGCCTCTCTGAACACACACACTTGTACAGCCCATGGTGTGACAGAGGCGCCTTTCCCAGTAGACGCGCGCAGTATCAAAAAATCAATTTAAAAAAAAGAAAAGAAGTCTAGAGGCTGCAGAGGTGCGCATGTTTTATAGACAGGCTTCTGCTGATGAAGATCTAAAAAGATTGGGGAGTCTTCAGAGCGCGAGGCACAGCAGCCCAACACTGACTGACACACAGAGATGTAAAAACAAACCATTCTGTGGTTCTTTTCAAAAGGCTATTTTCTGTTTGATTGCTTAATGAAGATTAGTGCTTAGAGGCTGTATGGACCGGTATCATTATTCTGTACGGTTTTTGTTTCTTTCTTTAGTTAAATGGTAAATTCATTTTTTTGTGATTTTGTTTTTCATTAGGTTAGCTAAATGCCTTTTAGGAAAAAAAAATGTAAAAACGTTTTGAAGGCTTGATAAATGAATGGTGTTTACCGTAACGTATTTTAACAGAAGAAATGCAATGCAGTGTGAATTTGTTTTCTAACGATACTAATCACTCTTTTTAACCTTTGTATATGATAGCTAGGGAGTGAACCCTGTGTCGTGTTCAGTGTTATGAATGTGGTGATGATCATCATGATGATGAAGAATACAGTAATATTGCAGGAAATGGGCAAAGCTGACAAATGTACCCTTTTCAAATTGTATTCGTTTTTATTTATTTTTATTCTCATAGTTCAACCCAAGCAGACAGATCAGGAAAATCGTTTATTTTCTTTTCTGCTGTAAAAACTTAACCAAATACCCATCTGGGCAGAGACTCAGACTATCCAGCAAGACTCAGACTAGCCAGCCAGCCACAGACTAGCCAGCCAGACTCAGACTAGCCAGCAGACTAGCCAGCCAGCCACAGACTAGCCAGCCAGACTCAGACTAGCCAGCAAGACTCAAACCATTCAGCCAGACTCAGACTAGCCAGCAAGACTCAGACTAGCCAGCAAGACTCAGACAAGCCAGCCAGGCTCAAACTATCCAGCCAGACTCAGACTAGCCAGCAAGACTCAAACGATCCAGCCAGACTCAGACTAGCCAGCAAGACTCAGACTAGCCAGCAAGACTAGCCAGCAAGACTCAAACCATTCAGCCAGACTCAAACAGCCACAAGACTCAGACAGCCAGCAAGACTCAGACTAGCCAAGACTCAGATAGCCAGCCAGACTCACACTAGCCAGCAAGACTCAAACTCAGACTCAGACTAGCCAGACTCAAACCAACTCTCAAACGATCCAGCCAGACTCAGACTAGCCAGCAAGACTCAGACTAGCCAGCCAAACTCAAACCAGCCAGCCAGACTCAGACTAGCCAGCAAGACTCAGACTAGCCAGCCAGACTCAAACTATCCAGCCACACTCACACTAGCCAGCAAGACTCAAGCCACAGACTCAAACCATCCAGCCAGCTCAGACTAGCCAGCAGACTCAAACCTAGCCAGCAAGACTCAAACTAGCCAGCCAGACTCAGACTAGCCAGCCAG
Source organism: Polyodon spathula (assembly GCF_017654505.1). NCBI lineage: Eukaryota > Metazoa > Chordata > Actinopteri > Acipenseriformes > Polyodontidae > Polyodon > Polyodon spathula. The sequence goes on from NC_054550.1 coordinate 35,360,998, forward strand.
ACTCAGACTAGCCAGCCAGCAAGACTCAGACTAGCCAGCAGCCAGACTCAGACTAGCCAGCCAGACCACAGACTAGCCAGCAAGACTCAGACTAGCCAGCAAGACTCAGACTAGCCAGCAAGACTCAGACTAGACTCAGACCAGCCAGCAGCCAGACTCAGACTAGCCAGCCAGACTCAAACGATCCAGCCAGACTCAGACTAGCCAGCAAGACTCAGACTAGCCAGCCAGGCTCAAACCATCCAGCCAGACTCACACTAGCCAGCAAGACTCAGACTAGCCAGCCAAACTCAGACTAGCCAGCAAGGCTCAGACTAGCCAGCCAGACTCAGACTAGCCAGCCAGACTCAGACTAGCCAGTCCACCAGGTTTTGTGTGTTTCTTTCCACCTGTCTGCTTATTTTTTATTGTCAGGATTTCTTTCAGGTGGTACAAAAAAAAAAAGCTGCAGCTCATTTCCTGCTCAACCTGAACCTTGTTTCTCTTTTTATTAAAATGTAAATTGACCCGTAACAAACAAAAACTACAGCTGGATTTCAACGAATAGCTTCAACCAGTGGAGTTCAACCCATGCCTGCAGAGAACATCTTCTTAATGCCATTTCAAAACTGCAGTTTCAGAGGAAAGGACAGCCAACCCCAATCCCAACAACACTTCTCTTTCCCAATGAACCAATCGCCTAGAATCATAGACCCCAACACTACCCCAACCCAAACCCCAACCCCAACCCCAACAACACCTCTCTTTCCCAATGAACCAATCAACCAGTCACCTAGAATCATAGACCCCAACCCCAACAACACTTCTCTTTCCCAATGAACCAATCAACCAGTCACCTAGAATCATAGACCCCAACACTACCCCAACCCAAACCCCAACCCCAACCCCAACATCACTTCTCTTTCCCAATGAACCAATCAACCAGTTGCCTAGAATCAGAGACCCCAACCCAAACCCCAACAACACCAATCGACCAGTTGCCTAGAATCAGAGACCTAAACACCACCTAACCCCTAACCTCTAATCCCTAACCCCCAAACCCCAACAGCCCCTCTGCCACGCAGGTTTCACTTTTCATGCCACTTATCTGGGAATCTGGGGTGTTTTGGTGGGGGGGGGGGACGGGGGACGGGGGGGGACTTTAATCCAGCTTTCCATTGGAGTCTTTGAATGATGCTTACATGATGTTGAGAACGCCACACCATGTTCACAATGTACTGGGTTTAAATCCACTTTTGCATCTGTTTAAAAAAATAAAAATAAAAAACACACTGATGTCCAAGATCTTTCTTTTTGTATAATAATCAGTGTTGATCGAAAGTGCTTCATGACAAAGTGATCTGAAGCTCAGCTGAGGCTGTGTGGAGGGTAGAGAGCTAATGAATGAATAATGCAGCTATGCATGTGTTACAAAGGATGCTACACAGCAGTGTGCACCTTTTCACCTCCACATGTGTCATTTAAATCCTTTACACACCTACCTGCATGAAAATCTCAGGGTGGGGGGAGCTCAGTAAATCAGTGATATTGTGGTTTGATTTCATATACATGACAAATCAAAACATCAGAAGCAACAGTGATCTAATAAACGTGCACTCTACAAACTAGCGTGCCATTAGTAATGTGCCATTCAAATTGCGTTCTTCCCGAGTAATAATACAGTATATATCTGTAAACTACAAACGTGTACACATGTAAATATAGATTTGTTATTACTTTTTCACATGATTTTTTTTTTTTTTTTTTTTTTTTTTTTTTTTTTTTCTACTGCCCACCCACTAAAAAATCTTGTGGTACAACACATTAACGTCTCGACAGCTTTAATCAAATACAATGCAATGCTTCTCAGGGTTCGTGCAATAAATAAAATGCATTGAATATACATGCACGCTATTATTTTTAAACACATCAATAATTACTATCTAAGTAGATAAATTTACCTGTGTGTGCTCCCCGCTCGTTTGGAGTTTCAAATAGCGGTATTCGGTGACGTCAGTTTTGTTCTGCGTTCTTCACTGTCATGAAGAGGCAGGGTTTGAACTCGTTAAGAGAATCGTGAAAAACTGATCCTGACTCAGCGGTGTGGTGTACAATCTAGGAAGCCAATCAGGTTCAAACCATTCAACTATCGCTAGCGTAGAGCAGTGACGCGCTTGAAAACACATCGCAGGATTCCCTAACAGCACCGTGTCTACAAAGCTTTGACTTTTGGGGTAACAAACCTCCTGTACAAGGGAAGACCCCCGTTTAACATACCTCCTGTACCGGGAGAGCCCCGTAGTTAACACCTCCTGTACAAGGGAGCCCCCCATGGGTGTTAACAACCCTCCTGTACAAGTTAGCGACCCCGTAACAACCTCCGTCAATGGGAGCGACGCTTGTGTCTTCAAAGCTATGACTATAGCACTGTGTCTTCAAAGCTATGACTATAGCACCGTGTCTACAAAGCTATGACTATAGCACTGTGTCTTCAAAGCTATGACTATAGCACTGTGTCTTCAAAGCTATGACTATAGCACCGTGTCTACAAAGATATGACTATAGCACTGTGTCTTCAAAGCTATGACTATAGCACTGTGTCTTCAAAGCTATGACTATAGCACTGTGTCTACAAAGATATGACTATAGCACCGTGTCTACAAAGCTTTGACTATAGCACTGTGTCTACAAAGCTATGACGAATAGCACCGTGTCTACAAAGCTATGACTATAGCACTGTGTCTTCAAAGCTATGACTGTAGCACTGTGTCTTCAAAGCTATGACGAATAGCACTGTGTCTTCAAAAAGACGAATATGACTATGACTATAGCACTGTGTCTTCAAAGCTATGACTGTAGCACTGTGTCTTCAAAGCTATGACGAATGGCACCGTGTCTACAAAGCTATGACTATAGCACTGTGTCTTCAAAGCTATGACTATAGCACTGTGTCTTCAAAGCTATGACTATAGCACCGTGTCTTACAAAGCTATGACTATAGCACTGTGTCTTCAAAGCTATGGCTATACGGCTGAGACATTATTATTTATTGGTTTTATTTTACTTTATTATTGCTTTAATCACCAACTGCCATGACAACACACTCATGTATTATATTCATGTAGTATTTATTTTAAGGTAATAAATAAACACAGTTTTTAAAACTACTATTATTATTTTACATCTCGTGAAATTAATCTCATTAGTTTCAGTGGTTATTAGCATTCCGATTAGCAGCTCACTCGTGATCTCGGCATCGTCTCTGTGGTTCACAGCCGCAGCCAGCCTCCCGGAGTGCGCTGGGCTGCGCAGAATCTGCACACATCTGCGCCTGCACTTGAGTGACGTCACGCAGCAGCCCTCGCAGAACGCTCCGCGATTCTGTGCGAGTTTTACCCGCCCACTGACGCCCGTCCAAATATCTCGCTATTCGGTTGGCTGGATGGACCGTCAGTCACATGTGTCGGCGTGGCCCGCCTCCCGGATGTCTGTGAGGCGAGCAGGATTGAAATATTAGCGGTTTTAAAGCGACGCGATTGAGCATCACCTCCGCACGCCTGAAGATGTTTCGCAGGAAGCTCGCTGCTCTCGATTATCACAACCCCGCTGGGTTTAACTGCACAGGTAAGCTTACGAGAAGAAAAAAACACAGTTTAAAGCACAGGCTGGCGTTTGTGGATTCCAGTGAGCTAGCCTGGAAAATAACACGCAGGCCCGCAGAGTCGAGTCTCAATGCGGGGTCGGTCAGCGAAGCGGACTGTTTAACAACCTCCTGTACAAGGGGAGCGACCCCCGTGTAACAACCTCCTGTACAAGGGGAGCGACCCCCGTGTAACAACCTCCTGTACAAGGGGAGCGACCCCCGTGTAACAACCTCCTGTACAAGGGGAGAGACCCCCGTGTAACAACCTCCTGTACAAGGGGAGAGACCCCCGTGTAACAACCTCCTGTACAAGGGGACTGACCCCCGTGTAACAACCTCCTGTACAAGGGGAGAGACCCCCGTGTAACAACCTCCTGTACAAGGGGAGCGACCCCCGTGTAACAACCTCCTGTACAAGGGGAGCGACCCCCGTGTAACAACCTCCTGTACAAGGGGAGCGACCCCCGTGTAACAACCTCCTGTACAAGGGGAGAGACCCCCGTGTAACAACCTCCTGTACAAGGGGAGAGACCCCCGTGTAACAACCTCCTGTACAAGGGGAGGGAGCCCCGTGTAACAACCTCCTGTACAAGGGGAGCGACCCCCGTGTAACAACCTCCTGTACAAGGGGAGCGACCCCCGTGTAACAACCTCCTGTACAAGGGGAGAGACCCCCGTGTAACAACCTCCTGTACAAGGGGAGAGACCCCCGTGTAACAACCTCCTGTACAAGGGGAGAGACCCCCGTGTAACAACCTCCTGTACAAGGGGAGCGACCCCCGTGTAACAACCTCCTGTACAAGGGGAGGGACCCCCGTGTAACAACCTCCTGTACAAGGGGAGCGACCCCCGTGTAACAACCTCCTGTACAAGGGGAGCGACCCCCGTGTAACAACCTCCTGTACAAGGGGAGCGACCCCCGTGTAACAACCTCCTGTACAAGGGGAGCGACCCCCGTGTAACAACCTCCTGTACAAGGGGAGCGACCCCCGTGTAACAACCTCCTGTACAAGGGGAGCGACCCCCGTGTAACAACCTCCTGTACAAGGGGAGCGACCCCCGTGTAACAACCTCCTGTACAAGGGGAGCGACCCCCGTGTAACAACCTCCTGTACAAGGGGAGCGACCCCCGTGTAACAACCTCCTGTACAAGGGGAGCGACCCCCGTGTAACAACCTCCTGTACAAGGGGAGCGACCCCCGTGTAACAACCTCCTGTACAAGGGGAGCGACCCCCGTGTAACAACCTCCTGTACAAGGGGAGCGACCCCCGTGTAACAACCTCCTGTACAAGGGGAGCGACCCCCGTGTAACAACCTCCTGTACAAGGGGAGCGACCCCCGTGTAACAACCTCCTGTACAAGGGGAGCGACCCCCGTGTAACAACCTCCTGTACAAGGGGAGCGACCCCCGTGTAACAACCACCTGTACAAGGGGAGCGACCCCCGTGTAACAACCTCCTGTACAAGGGGAGCGACCCCCGTGTAACAACCTCCTGTACAAGGGGAGCGACCCCCGTGTAACAACCTCCTGTACAAGGGGAGCGACCCCCGTGTAACAACCTCCTGTACAAGGGGAGCGACCCCCGTGTAACAACCTCCTGTACAAGGGGAGCGACCCCCGTGTAACAACCTCCTGTACAAGGGGAGCGACCCCCGTGTAACAACCTCCTGTACAAGGGGAGCGACCCCCGTGTAACAACCTCCTGTACAAGGGGAGCGACCCCCGTGTAACAACCTCCTGTACAAGGGGAGCGACCCCCGTGTAACAACCTCCTGTACAAGGGGAGAGACCCCCGTGTAACAACCTCCTGTACAAGGGGAGAGACCCCCGTGTAACAACCTCCTGTACAAGGGGAGAGACCCCCGTGTAACAACCTCCTGTACAAGGGGAGCGACCCCCGTGTAACAACCTCCTGTACAAGGGGAGCGACCCCCGTGTAACAACCTCCTGTACAAGGGGAGCGACCCCCGTGTAACAACCTCCTGTACAAGGGGAGCGACCCCCGTGTAACAACCTCCTGTACAAGGGGAGAGACCCCCGTGTAACAACCTCCTGTACAAGGGGAGAGACCCCGTGTAACAACCTCCTGTACAAGGGGAGAGACCCCGTGTAACAACCTCCTGTACAAGGGGAGAGACCCCCGTGTAACAACCTCCTGTACAAGGGGAGAGACCCCCGTGTAACAACCTCCTGTACAAGGGGAGCGACCCCCGTGTAACAACCTCCTGTACAAGGGGAGAGACCCCCGTGTAACAACCTCCTGTACAAGGGGAGGGAGCCCCGTGTAACAACCTCCTGTACAAGGGGAGCGACCCCCGTGTAACAACCTCCTGTACAAGGGGAGGGACCCCCGTGTAACAACCTCCTGTACAAGGGGAGCGACCCCCGTGTAACAACCTCCTGTACAAGGGGAGCGACCCCCGTGTAACAACCTCCTGTACAAGGGGAGGGAGCCCCGTGTAACAACCTCCTGTACAAGGGGAGCGACCCCCGTGTAACAACCTCCTGTACAAGGGGAGCGACCCCCGTGTAACAACCTCCTGTACAAGGGGAGCGACCCCCGTGTAACAACCTCCTGTACAAGGGGAGAGACCCCCGTGTAACAACCTCCTGTACAAGGGGAGGTTTGTGTAACAACCTCCTGTACAAGGGGAGCGACCCCGTGTAACAACCTCCTGTACAAGGGGAGCGACCCCCGTGTAACACCTCCTGTACAGCGACCCCTGTGTAACAACCACCTGTACAAGGGGAGCGACCCCCGTGTAACAACCTCCTGTACAAGGGGAGGAGCCCCGTGTAACAACCTCCTGTACGTAGACCCCCGTGTAACAACCAAGGGGAGAGACCCTGTGTAACAACCTCCTGTACAAGGGGAGGGGGCCCCGTGTAACAACCTCCTGTACAAGGGGACCGACCCCCGTGTAACAACCTCCTGTACAGTCTCCCAATCAGGTTGATATAATACATACAAAAGAGTAGATTTGTGATTAAAATATATATATTTATTGACTATATATATATATATATATATATATATATATATATATACTTGCACCCAGCTATCGTGCCACTATACACGTTTCTGTGTACAATCATTAACACAACACAAACTGTGGTTAAGGCTTAGAGCCCATAGCTATATATATAGATTAATATATATATATATATATATACACATATACACACACACAAAAGGGTAAGTGATTAAAAAGTAGTGTATTTCAGTTGTGTAGAAAGCGAAAAAGTAAACGGTGCAGTAAACTGCCAAAAAAAGTCTGCTTTGTGAGTTAATTCATTATTTTATTTATCTGTTTATAAATGTTTTTTTTTTATTAACGATTCCACTGGTCAGCTGGAAGTTTTAGTTTTATGATAAAAACTGTATTTATTCCCTGTGCAGAGCAGTAGAAGCTGCAGTGCCTTTCTCCGACCCCCAGAGGGCAGCAGACCGCGCTGACTTTAGCTCACCTGTGTTTCCTTTGACCTGCCTTTCAGACGAGACAGAATTCAGGAACTTCATAGTCTGGCTCGAGGATCAGAAGATCAGACACTACAAGATTGAAGACCGGGGGAACCTGAGGAACATACACAGCCCTGAGTGGCCAAAACACTTTGAGAAGGTGAGGAAGAGTGTGGGAAAACAGACAGCAACCTGGGAACCTACTGAGAATGCATGCTGAGCCAGTCTGCCTGTGTGTGAGGGAGAGTGTTAAGCTCCACTGGGCTGGAATGCATGCTGAGCCAGTCTGCCTGTGTGTGAGGGAGAGTGTGCAGCTCCACTGGGCTGGAATGCATGCTGAGCCAGTCTGCCTGTGTGTGAGGTGAGAGTGTGCAGCTCCACTGGGCTAGAATGCACGCTGGGCCAGTCTGCTTGTGTGAGAGTGAGCAGCTCCACTGGGCTAGAATGCAGGCTGAGCCAGTCTGCCTGTGTGTGCAGAGGACTTCTGTAGTGTGTACTGGTAGGAGGCCCTAGTCGCTCCCTCCTCCTCTCTTGTTTTCCAGTACCTGCAAGATGTCGCCAGCCCCTTCACTGTGCTGGAGCGGCAGGAGGCTGTGGACTGGCTGCTGAGCCTGGCAGTGCGCTTCGAGTATGGAGACAATGGTACAGTATTGCCTCTTCTCTTTCTTGCCAGTTCTGTAACAGTTTATTTTCAGTTTTTCAGAACAAATGGTTTAAAATGAGCACAGTACTGAGTGCTTTGTGAATGTGGCTCCTTCTGCCTTACAGCTCTACCAATGTACCATTATACTGCATACTGTACAGTGCTGCATGGCCCATTGCTATCCTACTCAAGCACAGAGATGGCGATTTTGTGCCAGATATAGTTCACTGTTCATCCCGATTGCCCTCTCTGGTCCCACCTGGTTCTGTGCCTCTGCCTCGGTGTCAGTGTTGCTTTTTAAAAGTTTTTTTTGTTGTTGCTACAAAGCTGGCAATAATGTACATTAGTTATTTCCTGGAGATCTAATCTGTGCGTTTGCTTTCCAAACAGCGGACAAATACAAGAACTGCCAGCCTCGCGCAGCCGTGGATAACACTCGGACCCAGTCGGACCCACTCATCCACCTGGACAGTGAGTGCGCTCCTCACTGGCCTTCGAGCGTTTACCAGCATGTGTTAAGACATATTCCACTAAGAAAAAAAAGGATAGAAAATGCCTCTGATCCTGTGGCACAGCAGTCTGAGCCATTCTGTTTGTTACTGCAAACTAAAATAGATGTCGTGTTGATGCAACCTCAATCTTTTGTATTGGTCACATAAAACACAAAGCTCATCCTGCTAATCCAGTCCAGGATTAGTGCGGATCAGGATCGGTGAAACAGTTTAATGGGGGGGGAAAAAACTTGATCCAAAACTTTGACAGTCTGGATGCCATTGACCCAGGCTAGTCCCACAGCAATAATCCCCTCTGTTACTGTAACTCGGGAAATGCCTCAGTCTTTGGTTGCATCGCTCAGCCTCTCTTTTGTGCTTTCTTTGTCTTCCAGTCAATAACCCTGATTTTAAGGCAGGCGTGTTGGCTCTAGCCAATCTCCTTCAGATCCAACGCCATGACGACTACCTGGTAATGCTAAAGGTAAGTGTGTGTGTGTGTGTGTGTGTGTGTGTGTGTGTCAAACTACATTGGACCCAGTATTCACAATTAAGACGGGAGATCTCAGTAAGAAAGTATACTACATTTCATGCCTGGAGAAGGAGTGACAGCTAAATGGGTGTCACTGTTGCCTATATTTTTTAAAGTGTGTTCTCCATGCTGTCTGGTTGCAGGCTATTCGAATTCTGGTTCAGGAACGCTTGACTCAAGAAGCCATAGCAAAGGCAGGCATGTCCAAAGAGGTGAGAGAGGGTTTGGGGGCGTTCTACAATGCATGGTGCACTGGCATAATATACATATTGGGCAGTAAAAGTTTGTGACAGTATATTTCGTCAGTGTTAAAGTATTGGTAGTGTGCAAGTATTGGTGCTTGTATGTTTAACAAAGGTTATTTGATGAAGCAGTTGTTGGGTTTAATAAATAATGTGAAGTTTGTTTGCACCACCTATTGCATTGCTGAGGGGTCATTTGGATCAGCCTGTATACCCATCTTTCATAAGCCAAAGCTGGGGTTTTTTAGAGCATTTTACAGCATGACAGGTTATGTAAATCACCCTGGTCTGTAGTATCCCTAAAAACAAGTGTCCGGTCCAGTCCAGGGAGTTCCCGGTGCTGTGAAATGCTCTCAGAAGTCCAGCTGTGGCTTTCCAGCAGAGTGTAGGCTGATCGTATCCTAGTGTCTCCGTGCATTAGCAAACTTAAATAACATGTTAGTGAGGTGTCCTCAGGGGTAAGGCTGTTCCTCATGACAGTGCAGGGACAGAGGTCACGCATGTTGTGTGCAGTCTGTTCACTTTGCTGCAGGATCTGTTTTGTGTGATGTTGTTTTTTAATTTCTTTGAAGGGTTTGCCGGTCGCCTTGGAACAGCACCTGCTTGGCTTCGATACAGGAGGTAAGTTGCAGAGTGTGGAGCAAACCTTCAGAAGATGTGCAGAGTTTACATCTCTGGCCACTGTGAGGTGCTACAGCCTTGCTGATCTGTTGCATAACCAGTCTCCATTGCATTGCAATCTCCATTGCAAACCTGTATTGGGAAAGTTCTGCCATTTCTATAAATTAATGAAAATAATTTACACATGATCACTAGCCCTGATTGTTTTTATGAACAGGTGGTTGATGCAATCCATGGTGATTCCTCAGTGCTGTAAAAAAATTAAACAATAAAAAAATCTAGCTGTAGTTTTATCCCAGCAGGGTATACTATAGATAGATCAAATCCATCCAATATTATTTTTTTGTTAATTTCACAGCGAATTGGAGCTCCCATTCAGATTGGAAAGGGAGGTTTAGCAACACTCTCTCTGTGATTCTCCAACTGAATGAACAGGAATTAAAACTTTGAGCTGTGAGAGAGCCAGCTGTTTCCAGAAGTGTGACAGCTGGAATTAAACGAGGCTGGCTGTTAGTGTCACAGACCTAGTTTACCCAGCCGCTGACGACTCCCTCTCCCTCCCTACCCTACTGCAACAATTGTTTCATAAAAGCTTGCCATAGGAATTTAGCTTCTAGTGTGCTGTACCAGTAACATGTGTAGCCCCCTGGGGAAATCCCTCCCCCGAGCCCTGCCTCTGTCTATATGATATGTAATGGAAATATTGAGATGTGTTTTTCTGTTTGATGGTTACTGTTGCAGAGCGGGCCCCATAATCACTGTCAGATTTGAGCAGGGTCTGTTCTGGTCTGGTGTTCACGTGGATGATGGTCCCAACCCTCCCAGGGTTAGAGCCGACTTCCTTCCAGTCACTCGCAGACACAACAGCTGCTGCAAGGAAACGGAGAGGATGCTGCAAACACATCCTCTCCAGCAATTAGCCCCTTACTATTGCTCTCCCCACCCAAAGTGATCCCGTCACTGCAGTGCCCTTGGTGCTGTCAGTTTTCTCAGCTCTTTTCATTGCAGTTCAGCATATGGTGGTGTTCCCTGTGCTGTTTGTTTGTTTTGCTTGACCTGATTGCTTTTTAATGATGTCTTGGTGGCTCGGTGTGAAAGTGCTCAGTCAGTGTAGACAGGCAGCTGTTGCGCCACACAGGTGACAGTGCTGTATATGGGAACGCACCGGTGTGGAAGCTGCCTGCTAACTCACTGCTAAGGCCTTAGCCCCCTCCGTGAACTCAGCCTTCAAAGCAACAATAAATATTTTAGGCATTCAAGTCAGGCAAGCTATGATTCACAAGAACACAAAGCTGTGTTGCAGTGAGTGGGATGTTGTCTTTGACTCTTCGCTCCCTGCGATTCACACAGACGCCACTCTGAACGAGGCGGCCGCGATTCTGCGCTTGCTGCACGTCGAGGAGCTGAGAGACCTGCAGACCCGGATCAACGAGGCTATCGTGGCTGTGCAGGCCATCATCGCCGACCCCAAGACTGACCACCGGCTGGGCAAAGTGGGCAGATGAGGACTTGAGACTCCGCTCCGCTCACTCGCTCTTCTTTGTAGGAATTTGCATTTCATGATTTTGTTACTTTTTTTTTTCTTGTTGAAGAAAACCATCTTCCAGCACACAATGTTGTTTGCATTGGACTATGATTTAAATATTTAATTTATAGTAAGTGAAACCTGATCTGGAAGGTCAATCAGCCGAAGTCAGTCAAATAAAATAAATAAACCAGTGTGACTTGGGTTATTTACTTTAGCAAATGTGTCTCGTCATACTAGTTTGTCTGTCATGTATTGCAGTGTTATCTGCTGAAGCCATTTGTCACACTGACATCCCAGCATGAGGAGACATGAAGTGTTAGTGTTGGAAGCCTAAGATCAGATGATTCAAACTGCTTGATTTTGTTATAGTAGTGTTCTACACAGAGTTATAAATGCATGTGTACTAGGGTCTGTGCTTTTAAATGAGACATGGCATTATTATTGTCTGCTGCTACTTTTCTTTTTTTAAACAGTAGCTTAAAATAATGTTTATCTTTTTCCTATTTTTTCTAGGGTTTACTTTTACCTGTTAACCCTTTCAGTCCTGAATTCTTGAAAACAGGATTTTGTTTGTTTTACATGTACATATTTCGACACGACCTCAGACTGGGACCTGGGAGCCCCGTGAGGTTCTAATGGGATTTCTGACGGCATGCGTGAACATACGGACCTTGAGGTCCTGCCAGGACTGAATAAAAATGAAACGGACACGTGACAAGGTTCAGAAGAAAAAGTAATAGATGTTGATAAATGCTAACAAGTCACTGACATTGAGTCTCTTGCCTCCACTGTATTTTTCGCCTGTATTTTAGTGCACAGTTAATACATCATTGCAATACTGCCTGTACTGGTACATAAACAAGCAGCACTTGTGATGGCATGTCCTCTCCCTTCCTCTCCCTCCCTCCCCTTCCCTCTCTCTCCCTCCATTTTTGTTTCATTACGATTGTCCTCCAGGCCTATCATTCTTTATTTATTTTTTCTTTTAAAACCATACAAATACAGTAATAAAAATGAGGTATAAAAAAAAAAACAAGAAATTTACAAAACGTACTATTAAAAAAGAATATTACAGGAGGTTTTCGAGGATTTGTTTTTGTTTGAAAAAATGACCCCCATCCAATCCTGGAAAGCCCCCCTCCCCCTCTCCTCCTCCCCCAGCCTGTCCATCTTGCAGGCTCTTCCCCTCAAATGCTGTTCTCCTCTTTGGAAGTGTCCTCTCAAAATCATTCTTCCCCCCTCGAGCAACAGATCTGCATAGACTTCACTAGTTAGCTCCACCATTACTTCCTCCCTGCAACGGAAACAATACACAGTGAAGCAACAAAGCCATTGCAAAGTGTGCCTTGAAATCAGGGTAGCTTGTGCACGCTATGCTTGTTGTTTCCTCCCAGCTTGCATACTGTTACTCTTTCATGTTGTCATCCTTGGTGAGGGTCTGTTAATTTCATACTTCTTGTTTGAACTACAGCACCTGTACTTCACTTTGGCTGATCTGATGCTGAATTCTTAGCAAGTAGATACTAGTCTGACTTTCTTTTGTTTCCCACGCATCTGAACTATAAATCAGTACCTGACACAGCAGGCAACAGCACTAGATAATTGACTGCTGTGGCCAACACTGAAGCACGCACTTAGTGAACGACCGTGCCAATTACTGTGTCTTTCAGTAAGTCCTGCAACAGAATGAGAACTACTGCAAAAAAGAATGCCAGGGTTTTTTTTTTTTCTTAAATATAGACCCTTTTTTTTAACCCTTTGTATTGCCACGTGCTGAGTCCTCAGTTTGGTGGTTTTATGTAAACCGAAAAGGTGTATCAAAGGAACAGCATGTTACATTGTGCATGTGTCACTTGAACAAAGCCCTTTCCTGATCTGTGGAAGACTGTTGATCCACACATACAGGTGTGCCTGTGTGTGGAGTTGCATGAAAATGTTCACAACAAGCCAGTAATCTGAGTTCAATTTCAAGTTGAGGCAATGCATTAAGTTCCATATATCCGCAAGTTTCTCGATGGGGCTGCCCTTGCATTGCAACAGCAGACACTCAAGCTGGAAAACTTAACAGCATGACACAGAGGTGTAATGCAAAGAGGAGCCTGTGATCTGGAAACGCTGTTTACAAAGGAGCAGAGTGAAGGAAGCAGGCACAGGGAAGCAAGGATGGAGAGAGTGGAAAGCGTCTCTGTGCTCTTACCTGAAACGCAGCGAGGGTAGGCCACTGTGATCCCGTACAGGTGGGATCTCTGAGCAGGGAGGTACTCGTCAGTGAACTGGCTGGTGTCTCTGCTCAGTGCCATCACCCCGTCCCTGAACAAAACAAAATCACACGTCTAATGTACACTGCAGAGCCATTCAAAAGGAACGATCCTATTCGACTAAATAAACTACAAAAACTTGCTCGCTGTTTCAGTGTGTCACGGTTTTACCCCCGACAAACATCATGTGTCAGGAGACTGTATGCAATTTTATACTCCCTTTAGTTTGAACTGTCTAGGATTTCTCAAGAATGCATTAGAACAGAGACTTCAATACTTCAGAAAGTGTTTGATCCCAGAATCTCAGCGCTGCTATGGACATGGGCTGTTGCACATTTTATTATTACTTGGTTCTCAACTCAGAACCCAAAACTTTGTTCTGCTGCAAGTCGTACTCTGTATTTGACAGCCCAAAACATTAATCTGCTACTGCTGCACCTTCAATTTTGTCCCCCCACCCCCCCAAAAAAAGACCAAGCATTGTGAAATCAACTAAGGCACAATGAACAAGAAAAACACACACGTTGGTTAAACGGTTCCGACCAAGACTATTTTTATAAACTATATTTTTGCGTTGGCTCGTCTCTTTGTAATTGTATCGGTTTCTCTGGGTGTGGCTGCGAGGCCAGCCTCTGATTGCAGGGTAGGGATGATGGGTCACCACCTACCTTCTCCAGTCCGTGTAGTAGAAGTGGTTGGAGTAGCTGACCAGACTGAAGGGGTAATTCAGGTTGCTGTGTATCACGTGTCTTCCTGTGCCATCTGGCTGCGCGCACTCCAGTCTCTTGGTGCCTTGTCATCAGAGGAGAGAGCAGTAATTAGAGACCCGCTTTAGAATGTGTTTGGTGATGTCACGTGGGGCCGGCGGTGTGCTCAGGCAGAGCAGAGCACAGCGAAACAGCTTGGAAACGCCGCTCTTAAAGAACGTCAGGTGTGTAGGTCTGGCAAGACCTGCTGCTCTCATAATAAGGCCAGTCTGAGCTGCCCTCTTACTACACCACATCATCATGCTGTAATGCAGATTGCTTTTCTCAGCTGTGGTTACCAGATTCAGACCAGCGTACTCAAGAGGAGCCCCCAGCTCATGACAAGGACACATACCAGCATCAGCCCAGCAGAGCTGCTTCCTGAGGGAGTCGAAGGTCAGTGCGTTGGGCAGCCCGATGTCATCCTTGACCAGCACCCTCCTGTTGGCTCCGTCCACCGTGGAGGTCTCAATTTTGGGGCCCTCGCGGTTCCAGTCTGTCCAGTAGAGGTTACTGGTGGAGGGAGAACAGCATCTACTGATTATACTGCTGCAGGTCCAGGTGAGTCTCAAAGACTAGAGTGCAACCGCTGTTTGTTTCTAACCCTGCATCAGTCACTTCAGCTCTTAACAATCAGCAATACAGTCGAGCATGCAGTGATCTAAAACACAGCCGTTTATATAAGTATCCAGCAGGAGGAGTCTAATACAGATAGAGATCTCCAATCAGATACTGTAATTAACAGCTACAAACTACAGGGTTCTCTTGTCAACATTTCCAAAGCAGCAGTGTACTGAAAAAGCATTTCTATAAAGCTTAGCAGCTATTCATTATACACTGTGCATGAGCTACGGGTCAGATCCTGGAAATACTGGAAACAGAGGGAGAATCTCATAAGAATCGCCACACAGGGAAGCATATTGATGGCCACACTAAACTAACTGCAAAACACATATTCTGGGACATATGATAATTGCAAAGGCTGTTTGAGTCAGTGTATTGATGCAGTGCAAAACAATAGAGTTTTATAACAAGCGTGTTAAAAATAAAAAGTTTTTGCATTTCTTAGGAAGATACGTTTCAACAAATTCAAATCCAAAAAATAAATAAATAAAAGCTGCATCGATCCAGCAGGTTTTAATTAAAACCACACGTTCCCACTGCAGAGATCCTGTCCCGTCGGCAGCCTCTGATATGAAATGCTTCCTCCCTCTGCCCTGATAGGATCTAGATCTGCTCTGGGACTGTCCGCTGCACTTCAGCCAGTCACTGAAACCCCTCCAGTCGGGGCACCAAGCACTCCAAGTCTCCTGCCGGTACACGCAGGTATTTCTCAGGGATGCATGCGCCCGGACTGGGAGAAAGCATCTAGAAGAGCCAGCGCGGTGCTTTTAAACAGGCAGGATCCCCAGGTGGTGCTGATTGAGACACTGGGTGAGCCTGGCTGCCACACACAAGCACTCATGCTCCACTTAGCAGGTCTGTTCAGGAAGGGCTCATCTTTAATGTGTCGTGTCAAAGGAAGCTCCACAGCCAGAGGCAGCGTTTAATCAAGATAATGCTCCAGTACTGGACAGGAGCCGCCTTCTCTGCCACAGTCACACAGCCTGACCTGGGAGGAGGAGGAGGGGACAGGGGAGAGGGGCTGGAAGTGGATCAAGCACTTCTAAAGCATCTGTGCTTCTAGAATATGCCGAGTGATATTATTGTTATCTTGTCCTGGGGATTAGACTTTTTAAAGGGGAAATGTAAAAAATAGTTAAAGATTTGGTTTGAATATGCTGCGCTGTGCACATACCCGCCCCGAGGGTCCACCGCTATAGCTCTGGGGTTGACCAGGTCCGTGTCAAACAGGACGCGCCGCTCAGTGCCATCCAGCCTGGCTGCTTCTATCTTGTCCAGACCGCTGTCCACCCAGAACATGCTCCTCCGCAGGTAGTCAACGGCCAGGCCCTCAGGGCTCAGGAGGCCTGGGAACGGCAGAATGCAATCGATCAATCAATCAATCAATCAGTTAACCAACCAATCAATCAATCAATCA
>NC_054550.1:35694683-35757183 GCF_017654505.1 Polyodon spathula
GGCTGTACACTCTCTTTTACCGAACAAAGTAGTACCTGTTTAAAGGTTTCCTATCGTAAAAGCATAGCAAAGTGTTATAAAACACAGTGTAAGCACTGTAAAGAATAGCGAGGTATGGTAAAGCATGTTAATAAACTAGTCAAACCAGGATAAACTCTGATAAATGCACAGTATAATCCTGGGGAAAGCATGGAGGGAAACCGCAGAAATACTGTGGTAAACTTTTATAAGGATCCACCAGGAATCCACCTGGATTGCATCAAGCAGTCAGAATTGTGTCTGGGTTGTGTGCCAGTGAAATCGCTTGGTTTTCAATAATCCTACAACTGAAGAGTTGCGGGTCAGGCCAGATAGGCTTCTGTAGCAAACCCAGTGCAAGGGCACTCAAACACCCAGCCTGACCTGGGGCAGGGAATCACGTGGATGCGACCCCTTCACCTGGCTCAGAGATTATGTGCTGCTGTGTGTGTATTATACAAACGTGGCCCGTCGTGGAGGACTGCTGGGCTGCACCGAGGGTCAGAGTTGTGACCAGCAGGGGAAGGCTGAGGTCTTTATTGGGGAGGAGGCCAGGGGGTGTTTCACTGAAAACTTGCAGGACCAGTGTGTGTTGGGATGGGTTTATATGACATGATCTGTTTTTATGTTGTGAATGTGGTGGTGCTCATGGATCAGCAGGGACTGGTTACAGAGGCATGGTGCAGACAGACAGGCAGGCAGACAGTGTCTCTCTGATATTAAGAAGTACTGGATCAATCCGTATCCGAGCAGTTTGATCTGATCCTGGTTTTACTGTGAGTTTAACAAGACACACCTGAGCTTGTTACCTAAACACTGCTGGTAATCCAGCTCCTAGTAAAACCTGGAGAGGGTGACACTGCTATGCAGTAGGAGTCTTATTTCCATCCCTGTGGTTGAGAGTTGACAGTCCTGGATGTCCCTCCCTTTCCCCCTCTCCAGGTTGCGCACCCCCCTGGGTACCCCCTCTTCACTCTCCTCGCTCGTCTGGCTCTGGATCTGCTTCCCTTCGGACCGCCGGCCTACCGCGTGAACCTTCTGAACGGGCTGCTGGGGGCGGTAGCGAGCGCCTCGCTGTGCTTCACTGTCTGCAGGTAGGAGCTGCCTCGACCCTCCCTCCTCGCCTGCCCCGGCTACATCTTCTGTAGTCGAGGCATTCAAGTGATCCATTGTGAGGCCAGTATCGTGTAGCCACGATTTAGGCACAGCTACAGGCCTCTGGTTAATCTTTGCAAACTAATCGTCTGAACTCCTCGTTCGCCGAGTCATGCAAAGCTCTCCAACCCAGACTACTTCCCCTTTGTGTGAGCCTCTTGCCCGGTCCTCACTGAATATAAGTTATTGACTCATCTGGATCAATAGAGGTTTTGATTGGTTGGTTAATTGATTTGAAACTCAAAGAGCCAGTTCACGCCCTGCACGTGGCTAGCCGTGTGCACCTTCTTGCACTCCTGTGCTCAGCTCCTGGATAGCTGTGTGCTGTTCTCATGGTGTTACACAGCAGCCCCAGCTGCCCTCGGGTAGGAGGTGTTTAATAATGATGCGTTGGGAGAGGCCGGGTGGTGACTGCTGATTCTGACCCCTGCTGAAGTTCTTTATCCTGTTAGCTTTGCAGTGACCCTGGCTTAGCTATGGGTCAAAGGGTGCACTCTGTGGTCTGCTTGATTTTGCGTGTGTGTTTTTTGGAGGGGAGGGGGGTCTGAGCAAGCTTTGGAATTGAAATGAGGGATTATTGTTGTGGGTTGTGGGACAGATTGAGGGTGTTGCGGAGAGATAATGTATTTTTTCTATGAGAAAACTGTTGTGGAATTAAAATGTAGTGCAGTCAAAACAGCATTGTTGACGTGTTTATTTATTTGTTCATTTATTTATTTAACTGGTCAGCTGGGTAGGCGTTTTCAAAGCTGGCTGCCTCTGCCACTTGCATACTGTGTTCTCTCTGCACTCTCCCCAGCTCCTGGCGTTTCCCCGGGCTGGGGTTGTGTGTTGGTCTCTCAGCGTGTTTTGAGGCTCCTGACAGGAAGCTCTTGGATATAGATTGTTGTGTCTTGGTGGTGCACTGAGAGCTCCCTGTATTAACAATCTGAATTAAGGAATACTGTAGAGGCTTGGTTCACTATTTCTCAGCTGTAGGAGAATTGAATTGCAGTATGGCTGGCTTTCACGTTCACAGTTTCCATGTTTGAAGCTGCATGCCAAGTTACTGGCGGGGAAAGTCAAACTCAGATCCCAGCTCTTCATAATCGCATGTACGTCAGTGAGAATCAGGTTGAGAATGCATGCTGTGTGTGTGTGTGTGTGTGTGTCTGTGTTTGCCTGTGTGTGCGTGTGTCCACTTTCCCAGCTGCTTCTAACACTGACCCCTGCACCGGGCCACCCTCCTCGACCTTCACTGCGCGGGACGGCCCGTATCCTGTTAACCTCTGCCCGACCCCGATTTGAAGGGATTACCACAAGAGATACAAGAACCAGCCTGAGACTCAATTTCCATGAACCATCAGACACATGGATCTGTTTTATTACACTAACCTGGTGAGTAAGCCGCGTTGACCCTGTGAGCGCGTGTGTGTGCCTGTGTGATGGTGTCACAGAGCATCAAGCGTCTGTGTGTAAAATGCCTGCAGTAAATGAACGTCGTGCAGGCGGTACCCGTTCTGGAGGTTTTCCTGCTTGCTTGTTTCAGTGTTGAGGAGGTGTGTTGGTTTGTCTTCGGTGTTCTTCTTTCTTTGCCTTTCCACGTGGCTAAATCAGACGAGTCCACAGCGCAAAGGCAAAAAAAAAACCCCAACAAAACAACTAACCCTCTGTGCTAAGTCTGTCTCAAGGCAGCCTCCACTTCATTCCAGCTGTCCCTCTGCTCATGCTGCTGCGTTGTTTTTATTTCTGGGTGATCGTGCTTGCGTAGTTTTGCCCCTCAATTCTTTAGTTTTTGAATAATAAAACAAGACTGCTGTCTGTCTGTCTCGACGTTTGTCTGTACGATGCGCTTCCATTTCTACATGTGTGTGAGGTTGATAGCGGGTTGATGTAGGGTTGATAGCGGGTTGATGTAGGGTTGATGTAGGGTTGATATCGGGTTGATGTAGGGTTGATAGCGGGTTGATGTAGGGTTGATGTAGGGTTGATATCGGGTTGATGTAGGGTTGATGTAGGGTTGATAGGGTTGATATCGGGTTGATGTAGGGTTGATATCGGGTTGATGTAGGGTTGATGTAGGGTTGATGTAGGGTTGATATCGGGTTGATGTAGGGTTGATATCGGGTTGATGTAGGGTTGATGTAGGGTTGATGTAGGGTTGATATCGGGTTGATATCGGGTTGATGTAGGGTTGATGTAGGGTTGATGTAGGGTTGATATAGGGTTGATGTAGGGTTGATATCGGGTTGATGTAGGGTTGATGTAGGGTTGATATCGGGTTGATGTAGGGTTGATATCGGGTTGATGTAGGGTTGATATCGGGTTGATGTAGGGTTGATATCGGGTTGATGTAGGGTTGATGTAGGGTTGATATCGGGTTGATGTAGGGTTGATATCGGGTTGATGTAGGGTTGATGTAGGGTTGATATCGGATTGATGTAGGGTTGATATCGGGTTGATGTAGGGTTGATGTAGGGTTGATGTCGGGTTGATGTAGGGTTGATATCGGGTTGATATCGGGTTGATGTAGGGTTGATAGCGGGTTGATATCGGGTTGATGTAGGGTTGATATCGGGTTGATGTAGGGTTGATATCGGGTTGATGTAGGGTTGATATCGGGTTGATATCGGGTTGATGTAGGGTTGATGTCGGGTTGATATCGGGTTGATGTAGGGTTGATAGCGGGTTGATATCGGGTTGATATCGGGTTGATGTAGGGTTGATAGCGGGTTGATATCGGGTTGATGTAGGGTTGATGTAGGGTTGATAGCGGGTTGATATCGGGTTGATATCGGGTTGATGTAGGGTTGATATCGGGTTGATGTAGGGTTGATATCGGGTTGATGAGGGTTGATAGGGTTGATGTAGGGTTGATAGCGGGTTGATGTCGGGTTGATGTAGGGTTGATATCGGGTTGATGTAGGGTTGATGTAGGGTTGATGTAGGGTTGATAGCGGGTTGATATCGGGTTGATGTAGGGTTGATGTCGGGTTGATGTAGGGTTGATGTAGGGTTGATGTAGGGTTGATATCGGGTTGATGTAGGGTTGATATCGGGTTGATGTAGGGTTGATAGCGGGTTGATGTCGGGTTGATATAGGGTTGATGTAGGGTTGATAGCGGGTTGATATCGGGTTGATGTAGGGTTGATATCGGGTTGATGTAGGGTTGATGTAGGGTTGATAGCGGGTTGATATCGGGTTGATGTAGGGTTGATATCGGGTTGATGTAGGGTTGATGTAGGGTTGATGTAGGGTTGATGTAGGGTTGATATCGGGTTGATGTAGGGTTGATGTAGGGTTGATGTAGGGTTGATATCGGGTTGATGTAGGGTTGATATCGGGTTGATGTAGGGTTGATAGCGGGTTGATGTAGGGTTGATGTAGGGTTGATATCGGGTTGATGTAGGGTTGATATGTAGGGTTGATAGCGGGTTGATGTAGGGTTGATATCGGGTTGATATCGGGTTGATGTAGGGTTGATATCGGGTTGATATCGGGTTGATGTAGGGTTGATATAGGGTTGATATAGGGTTGATATCGGGTTGATGTAGGGTTGATATCGGGTTGATATCGGGTTGATATCGGGTTGATGTAGGGTTGATATCGGGTTGATATCGGGTTGATGTAGGGTTGATATCGGGTTGATGTAGGGTTGATATCGGGTTGATATCGGGTTGATGTAGGGTTGATATCGGGTTGATATCGGGTTGATATCGGGTTGATGTAGGGTTGATATCGGGTTGATGTAGGGTTGATATCGGGTTGATGTAGGGTTGATATCGGGTTGATGTAGGGTTGATATCGGGTTGATGTAGGGTTGATATCGGGTTGATGTAGGGTTGATATCGGGTTGATGTAGGGTTGATATCGGGTTGATATCGGGTTGATGTAGGGTTGATAGAGGGTTGATATCGGGTTGATGTAGGGTTGATATCGGGTTGATGTAGGGTTGATATCGGGTTGATATCGGGTTGATGTAGGGTTGATGTAGGGTTGATATCGGGTTGATGTAGGGTTGATGTAGGGTTGATATCGGGTTGATATCGGGTTGATAGCGGGTTGATGTAGGGTTGATGTCGGGTTGATGTAGGGTTGATATCGGGTTGATGTAGGGTTGATATCGGGTTGATGTAGGGTTGATGTAGGGTTGATATCGGGTTGATGTAGGGTTGATATCGGGTTGATGTAGGGTTGATGTAGGGTTGATATCGGGTTGATGTAGGGTTGATAGCGGGTTGATGTAGGGTTGATATCGGGTTGATGTAGGGTTGATATTGTATTAGCAGTGTGGCAGAGGGTTGAAGTCACTGACATGAATACAGCCTGCTGTAGGAATTGAACAGAAACAAGACGGCTAAACTCTGCAGCTCACAGGGAAATAAGTGAGTACTAATGCATGGGATACATGGTACAAATGGGCAGTGTGCATACAGGATTTAAATAACTGGGAAAAAAAACCCTGAAATACCAGGAGATCTGCAGTTTATTCAACAACAACAACTGTGCACTTTAATCGAAACGTTTACTTTTCCATTCAATCCAATGAAAGGCGTTGTTTGTTTTTTTTAAGTACTGGAGTGCCCCTTTTAGAGGCAGGAAAGGATGATGCATGTTAGCCTGTCGGACAGTCACGCCCTCAGAGCTGTACAGGCTTACACAGGGTTTAGTCTTTTAATCTATGCTTTCCAAATGAAAAAATAAAAACAACCCCCTCAGTGTAAATTGAAGGTTTATCCCAGCTGAGACTGAGATCCGTGGTCAGCAGAGAGGGCCAGCAATCGAGTGCGAGGGAGTTGGGTTCAAATCCCAAATGAGTTCAACTCCGTCCAGCAGAGCGGAGGACACCTTTACTGTCTGAAAGTGAACCGATATACATCCTGGAAGCACACAAACAAAACCGGACACTGCAAAAGACTTTGTGTTCCTTCTTTGAGACGAAACTCCTTTGTACTTCGTATGAGTGGTTTCACAGACCCCCATTAGCACTAATCTTGGACCATCTAATGAGGGTGAGTGCTAACCAGGGTCTGTGAAACCAGCCCATTTTTTTTTTTTAACTCTTAATGGTAAAGCATGTATTACAGAACATGACATGATAAACTATGGCGAATGTATAATGCAATGTTTAAGTTTTAGAGTCTGGACTTGAACTCCAGTTAGAAAGCCCCTCTCCCTACTCCCCCTCTCCCCCTCTCCCTTCTTCTCCTCTCCCCCTCTCCCTTCTCACAGGCACACACGCAAGCACGCTCGCCCACTCAGACCCACTCACACACGCACTCACTCTGCTTGACTGAAACCAAAAAGACTACGCTCCCATCATGCAGTATGCCCAATGCTAGCCTTAGGAGAAATCCCTCTAATGCCTTGTAACAAACGCTTAATTAAAATGTTAGTTCCTCATTACTGGATCAAAAAGTGTTAGTACTGTCAGAGTTGACATGCTCCTGCCCAGA
Organism: Polyodon spathula; assembly: GCF_017654505.1. NCBI lineage: Eukaryota > Metazoa > Chordata > Actinopteri > Acipenseriformes > Polyodontidae > Polyodon > Polyodon spathula. The sequence continues at coordinate 35,701,293 of NC_054550.1, forward strand.
GGGCGTTCACTTGTCTCCCCACAATGGCGAATGTGAGTACTGCATCTGCTTCTAGTTATCCCAGCCGTTTCCTCCCAGTTTTGCCTTCTTGCTGCTCCTGGTTGATGTCTGTCAGCGTTTACTCTGTGTGATGCAATTCGATGTATTGAATGAGCCACAGTGAGAAGTGAAGAAGTTTATTTCAATTTGCGTTCCTGAATGTGTCTCTTGCTGCGCTAAACAATTCAGAAAATCAATATTAAAACGCAACAGCTATCTCAAGACTGTAAATGTAAAACAGCTATATGATTGTTTTTTTAATTGTTTGTTTATTGATTAAATTCATACCTGCAGCTTAGCCAGAGCCCTGCCTCCTAATCTCCCCCCTCGACAGGGTCAAATAAACACTTTGCGCTTTACAAACTGAACAAAACAGCTTCTCGCATGAGACAAGCACACAGGTAAGAACAGACTGAGACAAGCATACAGGTAGAAACAGACTGAGACAAGCACACAGGTAAGAACAGACTGAGACAAGCATACAGGTAAAAACAGACTGAGACCAGCACACAGGTAGAAACAGATTGAGACAAGCAAACAGGTAGAAACAGACTGAGACAAGCACACAGGTAAAAACAGACTGAGACAAGCACACAGGTAAAAACAGACTGAGACCAGCACACAGGTAGAAACAGACTGAGACCAGCACACAGGTAGAAACAGATTGAGACAAGCACACACGTAAAACAGACAGGGCAGGAGTGCTGGGATCCCAGTCCTGCTCATCTGTTTGAATTAATTTATTTTGTAATTATTATTTATTTTTTTTTGCAGTGTTTTACTGATCACACGAAAGAGAGAAAAAAAACCAAAAAGCTAAACAAATACTAGAGCTTGGCCCCGGGTCCGAGACCCTGCACATTAAAACTGGGGCTTCACAGCAGTGCCTGTGTGTGTTTCCTTAATGTGTGACAGCACAAGACAGGATGGTGGGCCTCTTGAGATCTAGCGTTCATTTCTAACTGTATTATTCACCCCAGTGATGGAAGAGCATTGCTCCTCACGCCCCATAAATTTTATGCTGTATTTGTACGGTGTATTATTTTGCAGTTTTTCCCATGCTTATGGCTGTGTATTTATCATGGTTAACCATATTTAAACGAACAGCACTTATTTAAAAGGGATGCGGTGTTAATGTTTCCAGCGTTAATAATATTAGATAGGAAATCCTTGGTTTGCATTTCTTTATAGTGGGGCCAGTGATATCGTTGCTAGTGCTAATAATACTAACCCTGGCTGGCTGTCATATAAGGGGGGTGGGTTTGTGGTACAGCCCTTCTTTTTCAGTGTTGCTGATGGTAAGAGATGGAAACGCTGGCTGGCTCTCATATAAGGGGGGTGGGTTTGTGGTACAGCCCTTCTTTTTCAGTGTTGCTGATGGTAAGAGATGGAAACGCTGGCTGGCTCTCATATAAGGGGGGTGGGTTTGTGGTACAGCCCTTCTTTTTCAGTGTTGCTGATGGTAAGAGATGGAAACGCTGGCTGGCTCTCATATAAGGGGGGTGGGTTTGTGGTACAGCCCTTCTTTTTCAGTGTTGCTGATGGTAAGAGATTGAAACGCTGGCTGGCTCTCATATAAAGGGGGTGGGTTTGTGGTACAGCCCTTCTTTTTCGGTGTTGCTGATGGTAAGAGATTGAAACGCTGGCTGGCTCTCATATAAAGGGGGTGGGTTTGTGGTACAGCCCTTCTTTTTCAGTGTTGCTGATGGTAAGAGATTGAAACGCTGGCTGGCTCTCATATAAGGGGGGTGGGTTTGTGGTACAGCCCTTCTTTTTCAGTGTTGCTGATGGTAAGAGATTGAAACGCTGGCTGGCTCTCATATAAAGGGGGTGGGTTTGTGGTACAGCCCTTCTTTTTCAGTGTTGCTGATGGTAAGAGATTGAAACGCTGGCTGGCTCTCATATAAAGGGGGTGGGTTTGTGGTACAGCCCTTCTTTTTCAGTGTTGCTGATGGTAAGAGATTGAAACGCTGGCTGGCTCTCATATAAAGGGGGTGGGTTTGTGGTACAGCCCTTCTTTTTCAGTGTTGCTGATGGTTAGAGATGGAAACGCTGGCTGGCTCTCCGGTGGGTCAGCGCAGTGCTGGAATGTCTGTACTGAGGTATTCTCTGGAGTCTGCCTTGATTGACTGGCAGTGTTTCTACAGCAGTGTGTAAGAGCTGGAGACGCGGTGTCTATTAATCTGTGCTGCGTCAGGGCCGGCTCTCCTTATTGAAATGTGCGCCCGCCTGCTATTGTGAGATGTGTTAACGGTGTCGCGCACATCAGTGGGGTTTGTCATGTCCCTGTCAGTCTGTCTAGATAGTGCAGATAGGAGGGCTACAGATTAGACTGGGAGACTGCCAACAATTCATTAATAACAGGGAGCCCTTTACACTGGACAGTCCGTGAAGAGGTCCACACACTGCATTGTTATAGCTATCTATATATTCATTTCAGAACAAGGTTTAGTATAGAATATTACATAGGGTGCTGCAGACTCTGACCTTGAGTGGGTGAAAATCAGCACGTATCTTATAGTTAAATGAGAACAATTAAACAGTTTCATTAATTCTAATGTGACATCATTCCCATCTGATGCAAAGACATTTCAGTCGGCTGCATCACACCTGCATTAGGGTCTGCAATAGACTGTATCGAAAACCAAGCAAGCAAACAGCTCGAAAGGCTTTAAGTCTGCGGTGGATTCGAGCTGTCAGAGCTTGTGGAGCTTCGGGTTAATCCCAGTGCGGGGGGGATGAGGGGCTCACCTGTCCCGCACCCCTACCCACAACCCCCTGACTGACAACTAAATCTGAGAGGACATTTCTATAAACCCGTACAGCCCTCCCTCACTCACTCGCTCGCTCGCTGTTCCTCCAAGAAAAGAAGGAAAAAAAAAGTCAGGTCTTTTTTTTTTTTCTGCTTTTTCCTGATTTCTTGCGCTTTCCCCAGAAAGCTCCATTGTTCCCTTTCCCTAAGTCTCATCAGGCCCTTTGTGTTGGAATATCACAGCGGCAGCCAGGGAGCTGGGAACATATGAATGGTATCATGCCTGTGATTAATAGCAGTGCTTATGAGTCAGGTCTGATAACAGCCTCTGCTCTCCACTCAATTTCAGATACCGCTAATGGAATCTGTCTTCTGCAATTGTAATGTGAGAGCGCCTAATTTGCTATGGAGCTTGGAGCTGTCACCAGCAGGGGATTGCAGGGTCATAAGGGACCTGGCAGCCGTTTGGCCTGCAGCTTGTATCTGCAGCTTTGAATAGAGCAGCTCTCTGCCTGTCAGGTAGCTGATAGGCTGATGAAGACTCTAAGCCACGTCGCACAATGGTGTGCAGGGCCGTGCAGGCTGACTTTTCTAATTGTGTCGGCTGCTCAGATTTCAGAGGCAGTGCGCTGGTGTGCCAGGAGTTTATACTCCTCTCCTCGCTTCTTACTCTCTCTCTTTCTTTTCTGTCTGTGTGTCTTTTTTCTTTTCTCCTGCTCCCTTTCCTCTCTCTCTCTCTCTCCCTCTCTCTCTCTCTCTCTCTCTATCTCTCCAGTTCTATATTAAGTATAATAATAAGCCAGCTGGGGTTTTAAGCCTCAATTACAGAAACGATAGCATAATAAAAAAAAAAAGATGAAAAAATGAAATTGGTGGAGTCGTTTCCATTTCTCGGTGTGTTTCTCTGTGATTTTAATGCGGTGCAATGGTATCGCCAATCTGGGGGCTGTTTTTATGATCTTAATACCGTCCTAAAATTTCTAAACCCGAAGTGTCGTGGACTTCATCTTGCTGTTTTTATATATTGTGTAGAGGGACGTCTTCGTTACCGGCACCCCTTCAGTGCGTCTTTAGTAAAATGTGTTGTCTTTGTAAGTCTTCTGTCTGTCTGTCAGTTTCTATGTCAGTTTCTGTGTGTCCTGTCTGTCTGTGTGTCGTGTCCCCCTCTCTCTCTGCAGGCTCTCAGGCAGCGCAGTGGCCTCACTCCCTCTCCCCCTCTCTCTCTGCAGGCTCTCAGGCAGCGCAGTGGCCTCACTCCCTCTCCCCCTCTCTCTCTGCCGGCTCTCAGGCAGCGCAGTAGCTCCCCCTCTCTCTCTGCAGGCTCTCAGGCAGCGCAGTGGCCTCACTCCCTCTCCCCCTCTCTCTCTGCAGGCTCTCAGGCAGCGCAGTAGCCTCACTCCCTCTCCCCCCCTCTCTCTGCAGGCTCTCAGGCAGCGCAGTGGCCTCACTCCCTCTCCCCCTCTCTCTCTGCAGGCTCTCAGGCAGTGTAGTAGCCGGTATCTTTGCTGCTGGTAGTTTCGCAGTGTCTCGGCTGGCTTGGCAGTGGTCGATGGCCGCTGAGGTCTTCTCTCTGAACAACGTGTTCATCGGGCTGCTCCTGTCCCTCAGTGCCTGCTTCCACACCGCGGGCTCAGCCCAGCAGAGAGACAAGGTACTGTCCACCCCCTCCCGCCTCCCACCACTTACATCTCCACACTTTCTCACCCTCACCCTGTTTCTCTCTTTCTGTCTCTCCTATCAGTTTGGTTGCTGGGGAGCGCTGTGCTGTGGTCTCAGTCTGTGTAATCAGCACACCGTGCTCCTGTATGTGCTCTGCATCGCCCCCTGGGTGCTGGGAGGACTCAGGACTCACAAGGTAAACAATATAACAGTATCATCACAGAGAGGCTACACAGTGGTAGAAACAGTCCGCTATAGAGGGCAGACAGAGACACACAGGGGCGAGTTATTGGTGTCTGTACTTTCAGGGATTCAGGGATGGAAATGAGACTCCCATTGCACAGCAGTTTGATCCATTCCTGGTTTTACTTTAATAAGACACACCGGTGCTTGTTACCAATACCCTATGGCTAATCAAGCTGGTAGTAAAACCTGGAATGGGTGACACTGCTGTGCAATAGGAATCTTATTCCCATCCCTGCACGTTGATTATTTTGTAGTTATCCCACGATGAACCATTGTGTTTTCTGTGTAATTAAGCAGCATGTCGAAACATGAACCTACTAGTGTATCGCACTGTAAAGTATGTTCCCATGTCTTTAATGTTTTTAATTATTACAATGTGTTGTATAGGTGCAGTGTAGTAGACTGCACTCATTGAAATGCTATTCAGTCCTGTTTAATGGCTTTGACTGTCTTATTCTGTGACATCCCCCCTAGGAACTCTCTTTGCCTATGGTGGGGCGGCTGGGGACTTGTTTTCTGGTCGGTTTCCTGCCCTACCTTTACCTGCCACTCTCCTCCTTCCTGAACCGAGCACGCTGGAGCTGGGGGGACCAGAGCAGCCTGGGGGGGCTCCTGACGCACCTACTCCGGATCGAGTACGGGACCTTCAGCCTGGTAAATAACACCATGTCCCCCTCTCCACCACACTACCCTCCATCCGACTCCTCCTCCCTCTCCACCACTCCACCCTCCATCCGACTCCTCCTCCCTCTCCACCCCTCCACCCTCCATCCGACTCCTCCTCCCTCTCCACCCCTCCACCCTCCATCCGACTCCTCCTCCCTCTCCACCACTCCACCCTCCATCCGACTCCTCCTCCCTCTCCACCACTCCACCCTCCATCCGACTCCTCCTCCCTCTCCACCACTCCACCCTCCATCCGACTCCTCCCCCTCTCCACCACTCCACCCTCCATCCGACTCCTCCTCCCTCTCCACCACTCCACCCTCCATCCGACTCCTCCCCCTCTCCACCACTCCACCCTCCATCCGACTCCTCCTCCCTCTCCACCACTCCACCCTCCATCCGACTCCTCCTCCCTCTCCACCACTCCACCCTCCATCCGACTCCTCCCCCTCTCCACCACTCCACCCTCCATCCGACTCCTCCCCCTCTCCACCACTCCACCCTCCATCCGACTCCTCCTCCCTCTCCACCACTCCACCCTCCATCCGACTCCTCCTCCCTCTCCACCACTCCACCCTCCATCCGACTCCTCCTCCCTCTCCACCACTCCACCCTCCATCCGACTCCTCCTCCCTCTCCACCACTCCACCCTCCATCCGACTCCTCCTCCCTCTCCACCACTCCACCCTCCATCCGACTCCTCCCCCTCTCCACCACTCCACCCTCCATCCGACTCCTCCCCCTCTCCACCACTCCACCCTCCATCCGACTCCTCCTCCCTCTCCACCACTCCACCCTCCATCCGACTCCTCCTCCCTCTCCACCACTCCACCCTCCATCCGACTCCTCCCCCTCTCCACCACCCCACCCTCCATCCGACTCCTCCCCCTCTCCACCACTCCACCCTCCATCCGACTCCTCCTCCCTCTCCACCACTCCACCCTCCATCCGACTCCTCCCCCTCTCCACCACCCCACCCTCCATCCGACTCCTCCCCCTCTCCACCACTCCACCCTCCATCCGACTCCTCCCCCTCTCCACCACCCCACCCTCCATCCGACTCCTCCCCCTCTCCACCACTCCACCCTCCATCCGACTCCTCCCCCTCTCCACCACTCCACCCTCCATCCGACTCCTCCCCCTCTCCACCACTCCACCCTCCATCCGACTCCTCCTCCCTCTCCACCACTCCACCCTCCATCCGACTCCTCCTCCCTCTCCACCACTCCACCCTCCATCCGACTCCTCCTCCCTCTCCACCACTCCACCCTCCATCCGACTCCTCCTCCCTCTCCACCACTCCACCCTCCATCCGACTCCTCCCCCTCTCCACCACTCCACCCTCCATCCGACTCCTCCCCCTCTCCACCACTCCACCCTCCATCCGACTCCTCCCCCTCTCCACCACTCCACCCTCCATCCGACTCCTCCCCCTCTCCACCACTCCACCCTCCATCCGACTCCTCCCCCTCTCCACCACTCCACCCTCCATCCGACTCCTCCCCCTCTCCACCACTCCACCCTCCATCCGACTCCTCCCCCTCTCCACCACTCCACCCTCCATCCGACTCCTCCCCCTCTCCACCACTCCACCCTCCATCCGACTCCTCCCCCTCTCCACCACTCCACCCTCCATCCGACTCCTCCTCCCTCTCCACCACTCCACCCTCCATCCGACTCCTCCTCCCTCTCCACCACTCCACCCTCCATCCGACTCCTCCTCCCTCTCCACCACTCCACCCTCCATCCGACTCCTCCCCCTCTCCACCACTCCACCCTCCATCCGACTCCTCCCCCTCTCCACCACTCCACCCTCCATCCGACTCCTCCCCCTCTCCACCACTCCACCCTCCATCCGACTCCTCCCCCTCTCCACCACTCCACCCTCCATCCGACTCCTCCTCCCTCTCCACCCCTCCACCCTCCATCCGACTCCCCCCCCCTCTCCACCACTCCACCCTCCATCCGACTCCTCCCCCCTTTCCACCCCTCCACCCTCAAGCACCTGCTCCTTCATACACTATTCTACCATATACCTCTCTCTACTGCACCCCTTCTCTTCTCTCTTCTCTGCCTCTCTCTATCCCTCTCTCCCACTATCTAACCTCTTACCCCTTTCTTCTCTCTACCCCTTCTGCTCTTTTACCCTCCCTCTCTCTCCTCAGTCCAGCGGTGGAGATTTGAGTTATTGTCAGGCAAGAATGGAAATAAAGACTCCCAGTGCACCGCAGTTTCATCCATTCCTGGTTTTACTATGAGATTAATAAGACACACCTGACACACATGTGGCTAATCAGGTTCATGCAGGATGGAGGGAGAGGGTGTAGCTAACTTTGTGTGTGATGAGTTTTGCTTTCTGTGTTGATTTTTCTTGCGGACAGGCCAAATCGGAGACTGGGACAGGGATGGCTCTAATGCTGAGGTTAGTGTCCATGGAAACCTGTCTGCCTGCCTACCTACCTGCCTGTCTGCCTACCTGTTTGCCTGACTGCCTGTCTGTCTGTCTGTCTGTCTGTCTGTCTGTCTGCCTGCCTGCCTGTCGCCCCGAATCCTCGCACTGGGCTGCTGTAATCACCAGGCTCTGCACTGCATTCATTCTCCTCTTTTGCTATGATCACCAAGCTTATGACAATAAGCCAAACTAAACTGCTCACCCTGCCCTGCTGTCTCCTGTTTCAGAGCCCAGCTGACTCACTGCCTGTCGGACCTCTCCGCTCCAGTTCTGGTTCTGTCTGGGGCCGCCCTGCTTCTGAACCCCTTAAACAGGTACTGATACACGGGGGGGGAAGGGGGGGAAGTCCTCTGTTCACTGTAACCCAACCCTACAGCTTTATCTACTTTGGCAGGGGTAGATTTCTTTTGTAACATAATATTTCTTTAATGAATGATTGAACCTGGTCACTCTCTGCTAGTTCATTAACAGCTGCACAGTGTGTCTGTTAGTGTCAGGCAGTGCCAGAGGCCAGGCAGCCCTGATAAAGACAGGCTCGCTGCCCGGGCACCCTGCTCCTGCCCTCTCTCATTCAGGAATTCATTGTGAGTGCTTTCATAAGCGTGCAGATAGCAACACAGATACATGATGCTGTATAAAAGTCACTGTCTTGCTGCATTCACCTTGTCCCTGCAGACTCCCATTGTATAGCAGTTTGAGCTGTTGCTGGTTTCACTGTGAATTTAATAAGACACACCTAAGTATGTTACCTGATCAAGCTCATAGTAAAACCTGGAATGGGTGAAACTGCTGTGCAGTAGGAGTCTTCTTTCCATCCCTGCTGTGCTGTGTGTACAGGAGTCGTGGCTCCTCCAGGCTGGTCTGGCTGTTGGCTGCGATGGTGACCCTGTACTCTCTGTTCTTCGCGTGGAGAGCGAACCTGGATATCAGTAAGCCCCTGTTCCTGAGAGTGGTGAGCATTGATCATCCTTTCACACACACTCACATCCCACCAGAATAACCCTTCAAGCACCTGATCAGGGATGCGAAAATCCCATTTTGGGTAAAAAATGTTTTCATTCCAACCCGACACTAACAGTTCAATGTCGATTTCCATTGCTCTTCAAGAGTCTGTGGTCAGTATTTGATGTCGTTGGTGCTGAATCGTTGTCAGTCAGCTACCAGGAACCGGACGAGCGAGCGGCCAGCCTGTCGTTCGTAAACGCTCTTGTGTTTGTGCGTTCCTGACTGCCCCCTGGCGTGTGTCCTGTGTCACTGCAGGTGGAGCGGTTCTGGGTGCAGGGCGACGCAGTGCTGTGTGTGCTGGCTGGACTGGGTCTGTCCTCGCTGTGCTGTGAACTGGACAGACGGTTGGGCAGAGGGGGTGTGTGGAGGGCAGCGGGCTGGATCTTCACGGCAGGATTCATCGCCAGCCAGGCTCACCGCCACTCCAGGTACCATACAGCACATTCATTCATTCATTCATTTGAAATATTGAGCATTTATAGTATCTGCTCTTGTTATGTGGAGTGTTAAATACTCATAACAGGGATGGAAACAAGACTCCCACTGCATAGCGGCCTGATCCAGTCCTGGCTTTACTATGAGTTTAATAAGACACGCCTGTGCTTGTTATCTATAAACTGCGGCTAATCAAGCTCGTAGTAAAACCTAGAATGGGTGAAACTGCTGTGCAACAGGAGTCTTCTTTCCACCTCTGTGAAGGGAGGGATGCGTATATTAAACATTTAAACCATCGCTTTCAGTGTAAAATATTTTTTAGTACTTATGGCGTTTTATTTATATTTGCACGTTTATTACAAATCTGACCTAAATGTTCACATCAAGTGCAGTGATTTACAATGCAATAATGCAGTGATTTACAATGCAATAATGCAGTGATTTACAATGCAATAATGTACCAATAACAAATACACTTTCAGCAAAAACAAAAAGCAGGGTTGTGATTGAAGGCGTACATTCCCAGCTAAACGTTTAGTTAAATGCAAGCCCGTTTAGGATTTCGCTGTTTAACTCTTTACAGCTGTATGCAGCACTCTCTTACTCTGAGCTAAAAGGAAAGCACACAGGGATTTGCAGATGTGTTTCCTGGTCTGATCCGCGGTGCTGAGTACTGAGTGAAGTGGTTTATTCTCAGCTCCCAGTCTCTTCCTGTGAGAGCGCTATAAAAGCGCCGCTCTGGAATAATTAGATAGTTAATGCATGATTTGTGACGGGGGTGATCAGAGTGAACAGATTACACTAACAAGCCACTTATAAACACACATCAGAGAGCCCCTTTGATCAGGTATGCAACCTGGACTAGCCTGTCACTTCACGTTGCACTCGTTTGACAGAGTTATTAGAAAGTCTAATCGGACTGTCACCGCAGGGGGATTGTCTGTGCTGACAGGACACCAAGGGGAGGGAATCAAACACATATAGAAACACACACACAGATACACACAGATATACACAGAGACACACATACAAATATACACAGAAACACACACACACAGATATACACAGAGACACACACACACACATATACACAGAGACACACACACACACACAGATATACACAGAGACACACACACACACACACAGATACACAGAGACACACATACAAATATACACAGAAACACACACACAAATATACACAGACACACACACACACAGATATACACAGAGACACACACACACACACACACACACACACACAGATATACACAGAGACCACACACACATACACAGATATACACACAGAGACACACACACACACACAGATATACACAGAGACACACACACACACACAGATATATACACAGAAACACACACACACAGATATACACAGAGACACACACACACAGATACACACAGACACACACACAGAGACACACACACAGATATACACAGAGACACACACACACATATACACAGACACACACACACAGATATACACAGAGACACACATACAAATATACACAGAACGACACATACAAATATACACAGAAACACACACACACAGATATACACAGAGACACACACACACACACACACACACACACACACACACACACACACAGATATACACAGAGACACACATACAAAGACACACACACACACACACAGATATACAGAGACACACACAGATATACACAGAGACACACACACACAGATATACACAGAGACACACACACACAGATATACAAAGACAAACACACAACGATATACACAGAGACACACACACACACAGATATACACAATCACAGAGACACACACAGACACAGATACACACATACACACAGACACACACACAGAGCCACACACACAGATATACACAGAGACACACACACACACAGTCACAGAGACATATAGACACAAAGAGTCACAGAGACACACACACAAACACACACAGGTCTCACACATGTATTACACTTTTTAAAACAAGATATATGAGGCCTATGCAGATAATGGAAGTGCAAAACGGCAAAGCTTTCTGGAATGATTTTGTTCGCAACACTTACTAAAGAAGAACATAAACCCCCAGCCCTGTGCTCCTGTGCCTCTGTGTGTGTGTGTGTGCCAGGCTGCTGGATCAGAGTGAGAACTTCGTTGTGGACAGGTTTGCCCGGAACATTCTGAACTCCATTCCCAATGGATCCATCGTCCTGACGAGAGGGGACCTGCCGGGGAACTCTCTGCGCTACCTGCACTACTGTGAGGAGCTGAGAGGGGACCTGAGCCTAGTGGAGCAGGAGGTGAGTCTGTACCTGCACTACTGTGAGGAGCTGAGAGGGGACCTGAGCCTAGTGGAGCAGGAGGTGAGTCTGTACCTGCACTACTGTGAGGAGCTGAGAGGGGACCTGAGCCTAGTGGAGCAGGAGGTGAGTCTGTACCTGCACTACTGTGAGGAGCTGAGAGGGGACCTGAGCCTAGTGGAGCAGGAGGTGAGTCTGTACCTGCACTACTGTGAGGAGCTGAGAGGGGACCTGAGCCTAGTGGAGCAGGAGGTGAGTCTGTACCTGCACTACTGTGAGGAGCTGAGAGGGGACCTGAGCCTAGTGGAGCAGGAGGTGAGTCTGTACCTGCACTACTGTGAGGAGCTGAGAGGGGACCTGAGCCTAGTGGAGCAGGAGGTGAGTCTGTACCTGCACTACTGTGAGGAGCTGAGAGGGGACCTGAGCCTAGTGGAGCAGGAGGTGAGTCTGTACCTGCACTACTGTGAGGAGCTGAGAGGGGACCTGAGCCTAGTGGAGCAGGAGGTGAGTCTGTACCTGCACTACTGTGAGGAGCTGAGAGGGGACCTGAGCCTAGTGGAGCAGGAGGTGAGTCTGTACCTGCACTACTGTGAGGAGCTGAGAGGGGACCTGAGCCTAGTGGAGCAGGAGGTGAGTCTGTACCTGCACTACTGTGAGGAGCTGAGAGGGGACCTGAGCCTAGTGGAGCAGGAGGTGAGTCTGTACCTGCACTACTGTGAGGAGCTGAGAGGGGACCTGAGCCTAGTGGAGCAGGAGGTGAGTCTGTACCTGCACTACTGTGAGGAGCTGAGAGGGGACCTGAGCATAGTGGAGCAGTGTGTGTGTGTATCTGTCTATCTCTCTGTCTCTGAGTGTGTCAGTGTGTGTGTGTATCTGTCTATCTCTCTGTCTCTGAGTGTGTCAGTGTGTGTGTGTGTATCTGTCTATCTCTCTGTCTCTGAGTGTGTCAATGTGTGTGTGTATCTGTCTATCTCTCTGTCTCTGAGTGTGTCAGTGTGTGTGTGTATCTGTCTAACTCTCTGTCTCTGTGTGTGTCAGTGTGTGTGCGTATCTGTATGTTTCTCTGTCACTGTGTGTCAGTGTGCGTGCGTATCTGTCAGTGTCACTGTGTGTCAGTGTGTGCCTATCTGTCAGTGTCACTGTGTGTCAGTGTGTGTGCGTATCTGTCTGTCTCTTTGTGTGTGTGTGTGAATCTGTCTGTCTGTCTGTGTGTGTGTGTATCTATCTATCTCTCTGTCTCTGAGTGTGTCAGTGTGTGTGCGTATCTGTCTGTCTCTCTGTCACTGTGTGTCAGTGTGCATGCGTATCTGTCTGTGTGGCTGTGTGTGTGTCAGTGTGTGTGCGTATCTGTGTCTGTCTCTGTGTGTGTCAGGGTGTGTGTCTCTGTGAGTCTGTGCCTGTTCTGCTGTTGAGGGCCCTGGGTCAGATATTAAATTGGTATGATTGCTCAGCGGCCTCTGATTGGTTTTCCCGGCGTTCTTTCCCTAGATGATGACCTATGATTGGTACGTTTCCAAGCTGGGCCGGCACCTCCCTGGAGTCCGGTTCCCAGGGAGGCTGTGGGACCCAGTGCTGTCGGACCAAACCTTCAACCTGCAGAGGTTCCTGTCTGAGAACGCAGGGTGAGTGCAGGGCAGATCAGGCATCAATAAACTGATTTATAAAACATCATTATACAGTTTGTGGGTGTGCAGTGCCACAGACATGTTGACAGTGCCTGTGTGCGGTGGGTGTGCTTGCAGGAGGGAGGTCTTCGCTTGCATCGGGCTGCCTGAGGGGGACCGGTCCTGGGAGAGGGGCTTCTCTCTGTGGCCCTGGGGGGTCTGTGAGAAGCTGGTCCCCTCTGGAACCCCCTTCTACCCTGCGGAGTGGGTCAGACTGACCCAGAATATGTACAACTGGACTGAGCCTTACAACAGGTACAGCGTCGCACACGCACACTCTCAATCACACGCAACCGCTCACACACACGCTCACTCAGTGTTTTCTCTCTTAGCTTCCAGCCAGGATCCTGGGAGGAGGTAGCCAATGAAGAAATGTGGCAGTCCAGGTGAGCTTCCTCTTACAATACCATAATTAAAACTAGTATTCTTCTTATTGTTATTACTGTGGCTGCGGTTTCTCGTGCAGGATGAAGACTGCGTTCTTCCTGTTTGACCTGGCGGAGAAGCAGAGCGGCAGTGCGGAGGTACAGGTGCAGCTCTACCAGCTCTCTTACACTGTGAGTGTCAACATCACCTGCACCAACACCACTCCTACACTTGCACCAATACCACACCTACACCTGCACCAATACCACACCTACACCTGCACCAATACCACACCTACACCTGCACCAATACCACACCTACACCTGCACCAATACCACACCTACACCTGCACCAATACCACACCTACACCTGCACCAATACCACACCTACACCTACACCAATACCACACCTACACCTGCACCAATACCACACCTACACCAACACCAATACCACACCTACACCTGCACCAATACCACACCTACACCAACACCACTCCTACACCTGCACCAATACCACACCTACACCTGCACCAATACCACACCTACACCTGCACCAATACCACACCTACACCAATACCACACCTACACCTGCACCAATACCACACCTACACCAATACCACACCTACACCTGCACCAATACCACACCTACACCTGCACCAACACCACTCCTACACCTGCACCAATACCACACCTACACCTGCACCAACACCACTCCTACACCTGCACCAATACCACACCTACACCTGCACCAACACCACTCCTACACCTGCACCAATACCACACCTACACCTGCACCAACACCACACCTACACCTGCACCAATACCACACCTACACCTGCACCAACACCACTCCTACACCTGCACCAATACCACACCTACACCTGCACCAATACCACTCCTACACCTGCACCAATACCACTCCTACACCTGCACCAATACCACTCCTACACCTGCACCAATACCACTCCTACACCTGCACCAATACCACACCTACACCTGCACCAACACCACTCCTACACCTGCACCAATACCACACCTACACCTGCACCAATACCACCACACCTACACCAATACCACTCCTACACCTGCACCAATACCACACCTACACCTGCACCAACACCACTCCTACACCTGCACCAATACCACTCCTACACCAACACCACTCCTACACCTGCACCAATACCACACCTACACCTGCACCAATACCACACCTACACCAACACCACTCCTACACCTGCACCAATACCACACCTACACCTGCACCAACACCACTCCTACACCTGCACCAATACCACACCTACACCTGCACCAACACCACACCTACACCTGCACCAATACCACACCTACACCTGCACCAACCACACCTACACCTGCACCAATACCACACCTACACCTGCACCAACACCACACCTACACCTGCACCACACCTACACCTGCACCAATACCACACCTACACCTGCACCAATACCACACCTACACCTGCACCAATACCACACCTACACCTGCACCAATACCACACCTACACCTGCACCAACACCACTCCTACACCTGCACCAATACCACACCTACACCTGCACCAACCACCTACACCTGCACCAATACCACTCCTACACCTGCACCAATACCACACCTACACCAATACCACTCCTACACCTGCACCAATACCACACCTACACCTGCACCAACACCACTCCTACACCTGCACCAATACCACACCTACACCTGCACCAATACCACTCCTACACCTGCACCAATACCACACCTACACCTGCACCAATACCACTCCTACACCTGCACCAATACCACACCTACACCTGCACCAATACCACACCTACACCTGCACCACTCCCACACCTACACCAATACCACTCCTACACCTGCACCAATACCACACCTACACCTGCACCAATACCACACCTACACCTGCACCAACACCACACCTACACCTGCACCAATACCACACCTACACCTGCACCAATACCACACCTACACCTGCACCAACACCACTCCTACACCTGCACCAATACCACACCTACACCTGCACCAATACCACTCCTACACCTGCACCAATACCACACCTACACCTGCACCAACACCACCTCCTACACCTGCACCAATACCACACCTACACCTGCACCAATACCACACCTACACCTGCACCAATACCACACCTACACCTGCACCAATACCACTCCTACACCTGCACCAATACCACTCCTACACCTGCACCAATACCACACCTACACCTGCACCAATACCACTCCTACACCTGCACCAATACCACACCTGCACCTGCACCAATACCACCTACACCTGCACCAACACCACTCCTACACCTGCACCAATACCACACCTACACCAATACCACTCCTACACCTGCACCAATACCACACCTACACCTGCACCAATACCACACCTACACCTGCACCAACACCACTCCTACACCTGCACCAATACCACACCTACACCTGCACCAACACCACTCCTACACCTGCACCAATACCACTCCTACACCTGCACCAACACCACTCCTACACCTGCACCAATACCACACCTACACCTGCACCAATACCACTCCTACACCTGCACCAATACCACTCCTACACCTGCACCAATACCACACCTACACCAATACCACTCCTACACCTGCACCAATACCACACCTACACCTGCACCAACACCACACCTACACCTGCACCAATACCACACCTACACCTGCACCAATACCACACCTACACCTGCACCAATACCACTCCTACACCTGCACCAACACCACTCCTACACCAATACCACTCCTACACCTGCACCAATACCACACCTACACCTGCACCAATACCACTCCTACACCTGCACCAATACCACACCTACATCACTGTGCGCTTCACACGAATACCGCTGATCACTGTACTATTACAATCTCTCTCCCCGGTCAGGTCTACCAGGAGCTGGTGGGCAGGGAGGGAGAGGTGGAGGGGGAGAGGCATCCTGCGAACTGGCACAAGAACCTGGCTCTGGCAAGCGAGAGGCTGCTGCGCGCAGGCGGGGGGGGCGTGGACTCTGAGCGGCTCCTCTCCTCCAGCCAGCTCCACTTCAGCCTGTACTTGCAGAGGGAGCCAGGAGACCCCCAGGCTGAGGCCATCCGCCAGGCCGTGCAGCAACTGGCCAAGGAGAGAGAGAGGCTTCAGCAGCAGCAGACCAGAGGACACTGAGACACGAGGCACCAAGGAGTTCCTCCCGTCCATCAGTTCAGTGTTCTTATGCACTGCTGGGGTTACCCCTTCCTTTACTGTTCGTCTGTTAGTTACTTAGTTAGTTAGTTATTTGTTGCCATTGACAGTTCTGTTCTGTTGCCAAAAAATGTGCCTCTCCGTTCAAGACTTCGGAGTTAAACCTTGATCGATTCTGCGTTTTATAACTGAATAAATGAGATGCTCACAGAGCCGTTGTCTTTTCTCCCTGCTGGTATTGTCTGTGATTGATTCAAACGAGACGAGGCTTCCGTCATATTTCGTAATCTCAGTTAAATAGCTGTAGAAAAAACTTGAGCCCAGTTGTGGGACAGACTCCTGGAGGAGCGGGATACAATCCCTCCAGAGCGGGGTTCGATCCCTCCAGAGCGGGGTACAATCCCTCCAGAGCGGGGTACGATCCCTCCAGAGCGGGGTTCGATCCCTCCAGAGCGGGGTTCGATCCCTCCAGAGCGGGGTTCGATCCCTCCAGAGCGGGGTACGATCCCTCCAGAGCGGGGTTCGATCCCTCCAGAGCGGGGTGCGATCCCTCCAGAGCGGGGTACGATCCCACCAGAACGGGGTACAGTCCCTACAGAGCGGGGTACAGTCCCTACAGAGCGGGGTTCAATCCCTCCTGACATCTTCAGGCATCCAGGGCAGTCTAAGTCATGCTGGCCCCAGGAGGCAGGTGGGGGAGTCATAGTGAAGACACCAGTGAGGGTATTGCTGCTGGAAAGTTGTTTGAATAGCGCCATAGAACAGGGAAGTATCACTGTGCATAAAGAGGCACTGTATTTTTATTCAATTGAACCCCCTCTACCACCACGATCAAGCGCTCCGTGGTCATGAGATCAAATACTGGAAGGATGTTTAGTGATCGAGCGGAACGTCCTGCAGATCAAATTCGACGTGTGGAAACAGTCCCACCTCTTTAACCCAGCAGACCCCTGCCACCCACTTCCTCACGAGTTCAGACCAGCACACAAGGCAATCGCTTGCTGTCCCAGGAAGCAGCTCTCCGGGGTGCCAGGTTTGGGCAGATTGGCAGGGATTCAAAGAGCCGGGGAGTGATTAATCCAGGGAGCAGGTTGTGAATGAATTGCTCAGCGCCGGCACTCCCGCAGCTCGCGCTGTCGCCTCGGTCTCACTCCCCACCCTTTTAAATGCCTCAGACTGAAGGATCTGCTGTTTTCAACTCTTCCCTTAATGGCTGGGAATTAAGAGAGAAATAAAATCGTGGAGGCTGCCCATTTGAAAGCCCCTGGATTGTGAGTTAAACCCTCTCCAATCCACACCCTTCGCATGCACTGAACACACAGTTTATCTATGCAGAAAGGAACCAGAAAAGTTGGTTCCTTGCTCACTTAGAATACCCTTGACTTATTATTTATTAAATCATAACTCAAAAGCACAATTGCAGATTGTTATAGCAAAGTACCCTCCCAGTGAAAGCGACCCCTTGGTGGGGGGCGGGGGCGTTGCGGGCCCCCCCTGCCCCGGCCCGGCCCTGCCCGGGGAGTGGCGGGGCCGGGACCCCGCCCCGCGCCCGCCCTGACGGTGCCCGGGCCCACAGACTGTTGACAGATCTATGAGAATAATTTGCAAGTGCAAAACTTGTGTGGGAGTGAATAGCGAACACTTTATTGAAAGCCCCAGCAGCACACCCAGCTCTCACAAAGCTGGAGCCCTGAGACCACACAGCGCAGTGAGCAGGACTGTGACGAGCTGCTTTAGGAGCAGTGAGCTGTGCAGGGGGCAGCTGGCAAAGACAGTTCAGCAGGGTCTCGTTTGTCTCATCAGTCAGCAGCTGCAATTCCGGCAGCAGCAGCAGATTAAGACAGTGAGGTATCACTTGCACACTGGCCTCGCTCACACTCTCTCCCTGCCTGGCAATGAAGGGAACAAATGAGTCCTTGTCTGAGAGAGCTCTCGGTTTCCTTTCCTTTGTTCTGCTGTCAAAGAGCAGCGGGCAGACCTCTCTGTGAGGGAAGGTAAAGGGGAGGGGGATCAGGTATGAAGGAAACATGTTTCTGAAGAAACATTCCTTCAGATTTATTAGAGCAACCGTGCACCGTGCCTTTACCAGGGGAGACCCTCGGGACCTCTACCAATCCAGTTTGGGCTCTAGGAAGCACGCTAAAGTGGTTTGCTTCTAAGTTTTCTTGCTTGAGTATGGAATTATCTCCTCTTTAGCTCAGTGTTCCCAGAGTATTTGGCCTCTGAATGTTCAATTAATTAAAGGGCTTGGGCACCAAACAAGTGAGCCTGTACTCCAAAACAGAGCAGTTGTGTGCATTGGCATCCAGACTAAACAAATAAACTGGCCAAGGACTGCAGAACGAGGGCTGCCATTTCACCCAGAACTTCAACAAACACTTTAGTCTTGCTGACTTTTAAGTTTTACCTTCTAACATTACAAGGCCTGCTGTCTGGTGCTGCTTCCCTCTCTCTGTCACACACTCCAACTCTCCCTCCCTCCCTCCCTCTCTCTGTCACACACTCCGATTCCCCCTTCCTCCCTCCGTCCGTCCCTCTCTCTGTTGCACACTCTGACTCCCTTTCCCTCCCTCTGTCCCTCACTCCGACTCCCTCTCCCTCCCTCCATCCCTCTCTCTCACACACTCCGACTCCCACTCCCTCTGTCCCTCTCCTTGTCACACACTCCGACTCCCCCTTCCTCCCTCCCTCTCTCTGTCACACACTCCGACTCCCCCTCCCTCCCTCCCTCTCTCTGTCACACACTCCGACCCCCCCTCCCTCTCTTCCTCTCTCTGTCACACACTCCGAATCGCTCTCCCTCCCTCTCCCTCTCACACACTCCCGACTCCCCCTCCCTCCCTCTCAGTCACATACTCCCGACTCCACATGCCTTGGAAACAGGTTTTCTTTTTTGGGATGTGTAGAACTGCCGTGACCAGCGAGACAGGCAGTGGGCCACGGCTCAGCTGGAATGCATGCAGCTCATCAGCTGATAAGGACTTAGAGCCAAGCTGAGAGAGAAGAAAGTGAGAGAGAGAGATACAGAGAGGGTATGAATGGGATCTGAAGACAGCGCTGTAAACACAAGAAAGAGAGATAGAGAATAGAATAGGAGAAGAGAGAAAAGCCAGCCTGATGCCTCTTTGCATTTCATTTGCATACCCGGCCGTATCACCCAATCGGATTGGGAGCAAAGCCCAGGACTTAGGACAGGAATAAAGAGACAAAAAAAGAAATGCCTTTGCTGCTCTCATCCCTCTCCGATAATACCTCTTGTGTTTTTCTTTTCTCTTCCTCTTCTTTCTATAAGTAGATGCTGCCCGAAAAGCCAGTGAAAAGCGACACCTCGGCACGCTGCGAGTCGCAGATAGACACGGCGAGGGAAAGGCTGAAAAGACAGCTTTAGCTTCTCAGGTTCAATCTCTTGTTGTAAGAAGGGAGAGGGAAAGGGATAGAGAGAAAGAGACAGAGACAGACAGACACACAACACACACACACAGGTTGTCATGGATATTTCATCGCTTTGCATTTCCTCACACGTTTGTGTTTCAACAAAACACACTAGTAACTTTCATCCCTGTAGAGATTCCTCTCATCCAAGTGTCAGCGCCCCCTGCAGGTCAAGCTTTCATTCTCTTTTCTGTTGTGAGCTCCACCAACATCACATTCATTTTTAGATTTACTGTTTCCGTTTAGTAAACAATGATTTTACTGTAGATGCAGGCTACCATACCTGCTGCACAGAGTTATACATTTAGAAAGAAAACTACAGTCCCATGGCTTGGTGCGGGACTGCACAGCCAGATTTCCATTGTTTTTTTAAAACAGACTCCATTTACAGATCATGCCGGGTTCCAGATTTTAGACGCTATCAAACCACCAGATTGGATAGTGATTTGGGTCGGGACCACAGAATGATGCCGGACTGCACAGAGTGTAGGTTTAGAGAGGTCCTGGATTTCACTGGTTTTACTGGAAATGCCGAAGAATCTAAACCTCAAAGTGCAGAACGCTTGAAATTGCTTCTAAATTATTCTGCTGGACCTTTGACTCCAATCACAAGGCTCATATAAACCAGAGTCGCTGGCTTGATCTCTAACTCAAAAAGTGATTACAAATGACTGAAAAGGGTTGTTCATGGCTGTATTTGAGAGTGTGTGTGTGGAGAGTGGGGTCGGGTCGGGGGGTCCAGCCTCTCTCCAGACGCTCTGCTCTGATAAAGAGATCCTCACCCCCCCAGGTCACTCTACCCAGGCCTCTCAGAGACCGAGTGCTGCTGACCCCTCCCAATAATCCCCCACACAAAGGAGGGGCTTACTTTCAATCCCTGCGATCTTTTCTATTATCACTGTCATTAATATTATTGTGATGATGAACTCTATCAGCGCTCTTGAACTGTCACAATACACCCTGAACAATGGGAAGGACGGGGGCTGCTTTATCAGAAAGGGTAGAACATAAAGAGCCAGATAGAAAACAGAACTAAAAATCTACTGTTTTCATATCACTGCTCTCCAGCATCAATTATTTTAGCATCTTTACTCGTTTGTACCAAGAAACCTACCCAGTGTCCAGACACTCCCCTGTAAATAGAGTCGTGTTGTGCAGACAGCGCTGGTATCAGACCTCCTTTCTAACACTACGGGTGCATTATTGATTTTTGTATTATTGTGGATCCATGGTATTAGAGACCCCTGATCCCCCTCCTGCTGGTTGCTGTCACGCTCCGTCCAGCTCCCTCCATCCCGCTCCCTCCATCCCGCTCCCTCCCTCATGCTTGCTCCGTCCCACTCCCTCCATCCCGCTCCCTACCTCACGCTCCCTCCGTCCCGCTTGTTCCGTCCCGCTCCCTCCGTCCCGCTCACTCCATCCCGCTCACTCCGTCACGCTCCCTCCGTCCCGCTCGCTCTGTCACGCTCCGTCCCGCTCCCTCCATCCCACTCCCTCCCTCACGCTCGCTCCATCCCACTCCCTCCATCCCGCTCCCTCCATCACGCTCGCTCCGTCACGCTCGCTCCGTCCCGCTCCCTCCGTCCCGCTCGCTCCGTCCTGCTCCCTCCATCCCGCTCGCTCTGCCACGCTCGCTCTGTCCCACTCCCTCCATCCCGCTCCCTCCATCCTGCTCGCTCTGCCACGCTCGCTCTGTCCCGTTCCCTCCCTCACGCTCGCTCCGTCACGCTCGCTCTGTCCCACTCCCTCCATCCCGCTCCCTCCATCCCGCTCGCTCTGCCACGCTCGCTCTGTCCCGCTCCCTCCCTCACGCTCGCTCCGTCACGCACGCTCCGTCCCGCTCCCTCTGTCCTGCTCGCTCCGTCCTGCTCCCTCCATCCCGCTCGCTCTGCCACGCTCGCTCTGTCCCGTTCCCTCCCTCACGCTCGCTCCGTCACGCACGCTCCGTCCCGCTCCCTCCCTCACGCTCGATCCATCACGCTCGCTCTGTCCCACTCCCTCCATCCCGCTCCCTCCCTCACGCTCCCTTCCTCACGCTCGCTCCGTCCCGCTCCCTCCGTCATGCTCCCTCTGTTACTCATTGCTCCGTCCCGCTTGCTCCATCCCGCTCACTCCATCACGCTCCCTCCGTCCCACTCGCTCCGTCCCTCTCCCTCTGTCCAGCTTGCTCCATCATACTCTGTCCCGCTCCGTCTCGCTCCCTTGTCCCGCTTGCTCCGTCCCGCTTTCTCCGTCCCATTCCCTCGTCCCGCTCGCTGTCACAAAGACAGAATAAACCAGGGACTGAAGGCTCCAATTTAGGGGATGTAATTTCAAACAAATGCCCTTGGGATAACAAACCCCCCCCCCCCCCAAAAAAAAACCTTTGAGCCATTCCAGCCAAATTAGACACACCTGAGTGTTGTGACCTCTGGTGGTCCTGAAGCTCAGGTGTGAGTCATTATTAGACTCTGCTTGTAAGACTAGTAGTGTCTCAAACTGCTTTGCAATGGGGCTCCTGATTCCAGCATTCAGAGACAAAGCTTCCTTCGCTACCCTGGAACAGCAGAGCATCAAAATCTTGAGGACGCACACCTCGTCGGCTTGGACTGTTAATTCTTTACAATACAAGAGTCCACTTGATTATTATTTCTCTGCCAGTTGGTAGTCTATTGTGCACGAGACGATGCTAAAGCAAAATAACACGGGCCTCAAGGCTCTGAAATCTGTAGCTTTGATTGACTGAGAGCGGCTTCGTGATTAACAATCCATCTCTCTGTGCTTGATTACCAGGCTGTTTATTCATCAGTCCCAGTGCTTGCTGGAGGACACGGGTTCAAATCCGTTCATTCTAATGCTTTATGTCTGCAGGGGAGGATCTGGGGTATTATTATTATTATTATTATTATTATTATTATTATTATTAATAGCGATGATAATAACAGCAGTGGTATTGCAAGAGGAAGCTCACCTAGCCACACGTTCTTCATTGGCTAACTCCTCCCAGGATCCTGGCTGGGAGCTCGGAGAGAACAAACAGGGTGTCATCGATCTATGGAGCGGGCAGGACTGATCACAGACAGTTCACCAGAAAAGGCTACACTAGGGGGTGCTGTGGTTCAGTGGCAGTGGAAGGGATGCTTCTTTTCAGCAAGGATGGCAAACAAAAATCTTTCTCGATTGCTGAACTCTCACACAGCGGGTGAGAATGGAAGAACACGAGCATTTACAAACATAAGGAGGCTCTTCAGCTGATTGATTAAAACAACAAGCAGGGTCTTGAAAGATCCAACGATTCAACAGTAACAACATGGCTAGGCAACCCTGGGTGGCGCATTCCATAACCTCACCTTAACAAGTCTGTGTGAAGAAGTGTCTCCTAGCCTCTGTCCCAAGTCTGTCCCCAAGTAATCTTCCAGCTGTGTCCTCTGATCCTGCTTTCTGTGCTGCAGTAACGGTCAGGGTTAACTTTGTCACCTCCTTTTAAGTTTGCTGTCAAATCCACCATTCTTCTTTCTTCTAGGCTAAGTAGATTTAGTTTCTTCAAACAATCTTCATAGTAGTCTCTTTGCTTGATGAAAGAGAAGTTTAAAAAGATGAAAACTAAAGTTTAAAAATAGTTAGTATAGTGGAATGTCGGACAGAATCACTTTTTTGATTACTTTTAAGATTGGATCCTGATATTGGAACTGGGTATCCTGAATCCCCTTTTATCAAGAGTGTCTGCCTAACAGGAAGCAGCTACAAGAGTGTTCAAAACAACTCGCGCTTGGAAAAGGCTGTGCAGTCAAAGGCTGCCTTGAGTCAACGTTGACAGTTGGAACAGAAAATACTGGAAGATGAACTGCACTGCAGCTTCGCTGTGTTCAGACTCTTGTAACAGTATTTAATACATGTGCTTCCAACAAAATCTACGATCGGGAAAATAACTTTAGTTACATGCATGTCCTCGTGTGACCAGTCTCTTGATACATGCATGTCCTTATGTGACCAGTCTCTTGATACATGCATGTCCTTGTGTGACCAGTCTCTTGATACTTGCATGTCCTCGTGTGACCAGTCTCTTGATACTTGCATGTCCTCGTGTGACCAGTCTCTTGATACTTGCATGTCCTCGTGTGACCAGTCTCTTGATACATGCATGTCCTTGTGTGACCAGTCTCTTGATACATGCATGTCCTTATGTGACCAGTCTCTTGATACATGCATGTCCTTGTGTGACCAGTATCTTGATACATGCATGTCCTTGTGTGACCAGTCTCTTGATACATGCATGTCCTTATGTGACCAGTCTCTTGATACATGCATGTCCTCGTGTGACCAGTCTCTTGATACTTGCATGTCCTCGTGTGACCAGTCTCTTGATACTTGCATGTCCTCGTGTGACCAGTCTCTTGATACATGCATGTCCTTGTGTGACCAGTCTCTTGATACATGCATGTCCTTATGTGACCAGTCTCTTGTTACATGCATGTCCTCATGTGCAGGGTTGAGATTCGTTCTTCCCCAGTGAGAGCAGGGTAAGAAGATTCTCTTTTTAAGATGTGCTGCAGTTTAGGACGTTGAAAGAGAAGCGGGGGAGTTTATCAGAGCCGCGGATGAACCCTTTGTGATGAAGTTGCTCTTGATGATTTGCATTCACGGCACCCCGGCATCAGTAATGGAAGGGCATGATTCCTTTCGGAAGGATATGAACGCTGATGAAGCCGCGGTGCCATGGGGGATTAGAGCCATTTCCACCTCGGATACGAGCGGCAACGCAATCCATTACCACACAGGAGATTACTCTCCCAAATTACTTTCACACCTCAAACTCCCCCATCACGAGACAGGGGGCAGCCGTGGGACAGCCTGGGGGAACACACACAAGAGAGAGGGGAGGAGAGGGAGGTAGAGAGCGCTTATGAATAGGAAGAGGAAGAAAGAATGAGGGAGAGAGGGAATGCATGTAAAAAAAAAGACTGAGGACGAGGGAGGGAAGGGAGAGGAAACACGAGAGATCATCAAAGAGGGAGGAAGGGGGAGTCGTAGCAAGCTCACGGGTTGTCAGTCAGACCCCCCAAATAGAAGGACCCCCCTCCTCCCCTCCCAATTCTCAAGTTTGTTGTGTGTCATTTACCCAGCTCTGCTAATGAGACAGTGTCACAAATGATCACACAGAGGCCTCAGTGCAAGACCACACATTAAACAATTAAAAACTAAACTTGGTGGGACTAACAGAGGGCTGACACTGCACTGGGGGGAGTCAGGTGACCTTGTCACTTTATAATTCCTGTTAACTGTGTGGCCTGCCAGCGCCGAGGCTGTGCGAGGTGACTGTTACTGGCACACGCTGCCTAGAACACAATGCTGCACTACAGCAGCTATAGTCAGCAACACCAAACACGAGGTGGGATTACATTACAGATCTGGTATTGATAACTATAGCAGCCAGGTTAGAACACAGTGTGTGAGATTGCTAACTGTAGCAGCCAGGTTAGAACACAGTGTGTGAGATTGCTAACTAGCAGTTATAGGATAGCTTTGTGTCTGGGATTGTTAGCTTGTTCAGATAGACTAGAACACAATATTTGGGATAGCAGCTACACTATGAGGAGTGATATTGATATCTATAGCAGCTACACTATGAGGAGTGAGTGATGTTGATATCTATAGCAGCTACACTATGAGGAGTGATATTGATATCTATAGCAGCTACACTATGAGGAGTGAGTGATATTGATATCTATAGCAGCTACACTATGAGGAGTGATATTGATATCTATAGCAGCTACACTATGAGGAGTGAGTGATATTGATATCTATAGCAGCTACACTATGAGGAGTGATATTGATATCTATAGCAGCTACACTATGAGGAGTGAGTGATATTGATATCTATAGCAGCTACACTATGAGGAGTGATATTGATATCTATAGCAGCTACACTATGAGGAGTGATATTGATATCTATAGCAGCTACACTATGAGGAGTGAGTGATATTGATATCTATAGCAGCTACACTATGTGGGGTGAGTGGTATTGATAACTATACTGACCTCCCTGCCCCTCCTAGAATAATGATTGTTTAAAATCTCATCTGGAAGTAATATTCATTTTAGAAAAAAAATAAATCAACAAAAGAGCACAAGATTGAAAACGGCGCTCGGCAGGTCGTAGTGTCACGATGAAACACTGAGCATCTGTTTACTTCCTCCTCCTCCTCCAACCTGAAGCTGGACTGTAATTAAATAAAGCCTGTGTCTGGGGGCCGGTCAGCAGTTTGCAGCCCCACAGCGGGGCCACCGGGATTAACTGCAAATCCAGCTCAGCACGGCCATGGCAGATGGGCACCATGCACCGGTATAACGTGTAGGGTGTAAGGGGCAGGGAGCTGGATGTAGGGTATAACGTGTAGGGTGTAAGGGGCAGGGAGCTGGATGTAGGGTATAACGTGTAGGGTGTAAGGTGTAGGGTGTAAGGGGCAGGGAGCTGGATGTAGGGTATAAGGTGTAGGGTGTAAGGGGTAGGGAGCTGGATGTAGGGTATAAGGTGTAGGGTGTAAGGGGTAGGGAGCTGGATGTAGGGTATAAGATGTAGGGTGTAAGGGGCAGGGACCTGGATGTAGGGTATAAGGTGTAGGGTGTAAGGGGTAGGGAGCTGGATGTAGGGTATAAGGCATAGGGTGTAAGGTGTAGGGTGTAAGGGGTAGGGAACTGGATGTAGGGTATAAGGTGTAGGGTGTAAGGGGCAGGGAGCTGGAGCAGAGTGTCTGTGTGTGTGCGTCTGCCTGTGTCAGCAGCTCTCTCTCTCTCTGTGCATGTGGGTTAGCTCTGAGGTGTAATACATGATTAGGGGATTAGAAGAAGTCTCTTCTTTTCATTTCTGAGAGAAACAATTATTAAGATTCTTGTGTCTCTAATCCAGGATAAACACGGCTTTTCAAGAACCACGACAAGTGTGTACCCCCCCCCCCCAAACCAGGAGCGATGAACTGGTAAACTGGAGACACAGCTGGAAGCACCGGCACAGACACAAAGAGGGGGGTCATGGCACTGCAAACTCTCTCGTCAGCAGAGTGCCGTCTCTGCAGCATCTTGTTTGCAAGGTTGTCCTGGAGGGAAGAGGCCTGACATGCAGTATTAGTGCTGTGCCGAACACAAGCCCTGCTCTTCTGAGCTAATGTTTTATGTTAATGAATGTCGAGTCTGTAATCTCTTTTATTTGTTTCCATAGTCTCCCGACTCTAGCTGGTTGTAGCCCTGCAGTCACTGCCCCCAGCAGAACCCCTCTGCTGAGTGAGATTGCCTCCTCAGACACAGGCTAATACTCCCTCTGCTGTGATCAGTCCTGGCTTCTTCAACTGCACGATATTCACTGCTAGTGTTTTATTCTTCAATTTGAAATATGCAAATATCTTCAAAAGTGTCTGCTG
The DNA here is from genome assembly GCF_017654505.1 of Polyodon spathula. Classification (NCBI taxonomy): domain Eukaryota; kingdom Metazoa; phylum Chordata; class Actinopteri; order Acipenseriformes; family Polyodontidae; genus Polyodon; species Polyodon spathula. Next base: position 35,728,929 of record NC_054550.1, read on the forward strand.
CTTCCTGGTAATGACTCACTTCCTGTGCAGCAGTTCAAAACACAAATGGCGAAGCTGCAGTCAGACCCTGTGACCTACAACGAGAGTACCAGGATGCATCGAAGATACTGAACGACCGTTCCTGGGTTTCAGGTTTTATTCTCTGCAGGAGGATGTCCCAGAGGTTTAAGACATCGAATAAAAGCCGGACACCACGAATGATCATCAGTATTCTGTTCCTACCACAAGCACATTCTTAAAATAAACAGCAAAGAAATGAAATCTGTTAATCCAGGTTTTTTTTAGCTGGCGGATCTTTACGTTCATTGTCAGCAGACTCTGCTTCGACGGCCATTCGTTTCCAACCCTGTTCATGGCTCCTCAGCACCGTCTTTTTAGAGAAGCCAGACACAGGCAGAGCAGTAGCTGACATTTCTTGACCAAACCCCGGGAGCCTCGTCCACTCCTGTTATTCCACTCCTGTTATTCCAGTGGAATAATGAACAATGATCCTACTAGGTATGTCCACGCTTGTGGTATCATGTGGTTTATCTGCAGCGTTGCATCTGAATATCCTGAAGAAACATTTGTCAAGAACCAAAAGATTCTCAGCAAGATAAAAGGGGCCCAGTAGTAACATTAATGTAGCCAACAAGAGACAAGGAGGAGGATTTTAAAATACGTTTTTGTGAGACTTGTGGTGTGACCGCAGTGCTGGAGTTTGCACAACATGGCTCATTTAGGGGTGGGGGGTGCTAAAGGTCACAAGCCCACCATTATTCATTGGGTCACTGGTCTACTGCATGACATCACAGAGGTCAAACACATGACCATGTGACAGAAGTGTGTTTGTTAGGGTGTCGCATGCAAACGCTGGCAATCTGTTCAGAGAAGGAGGCGATCAAACAAACTTAATCTAATAACATTTTAAAAGGGGCAGTAACCTTAATTATTAATGTGCTGGTAATGACCGCGCTGCAGAGCTGAGAGTGCAGTGTGGACACTAGTGCTCATTATTATTAATGTGCTGGTAATGACAGCGCTGCAGAGCTGAGAGTGCAGTGTGTACACTAGTGCTCATTATTATTAATGTGCTGGTAATGACAGCGCTGCAGAGCTGAGAGTGCAGCGTGGACACTAGTGCTCATTATTATTAATGTGCTGGTAATGACAGCGCTGCAGAGCTGAGAGTGCAGTGTGGACACTAGTGCTCATTATTATTAATGTGCTGGTAATGACAGCGCTGCAGAGCTGAGAGTGCAGTGTGTACACTAGTGCTCATTATTATTAATGTGCTGGTAATGACAGCGCTGCAGAGCTGAGAGTGCAGTGTGTACACTAGTGCTCATTATTATTAATGTGCTGGTAATGACAGCGCTGCAGAGCTGAGAGTGCAGTGTGTACACTAGTGCTCATTATTATTAATGTGCTGGTAATGACAGCGCTGCAGAGCTGAGAGTGCAGTGTGTACACTAGTGCTCATTATTATTAATGTGCTGGTAATGACAGCGCTGCAGAGCTGAGAGTGCAGTGTGTACACTAGTGCTCATTATTATTAATGTGCTGGTAATGACAGCGCTGCAGAGCTGAGAGTGCAGTGTGTACACTAGTGCTCATTATTATTAATGTGCTGGTAATGACAGCGCTGCAGAGCTGAGAGTGCAGTGTGTACACTAGTGCTCATTATTATTAATGTGCTGGTAATGACAGCGCTGCAGAGCTGAGAGTGCAGTGTGTACACTAGTGCTCATTATTATTAATGTGCTGGTAATGACAGCGCTGCAGAGCTGAGAGTGCAGTGTGTACACTAGTGCTCATTATTATTAATGTGCTGGTAATGACAGCGCTGCAGAGCTGAGAGTGCAGTGTGTACACTAGTGCTCATTATTATTAATGTGCTGGTAATGACAGCGCTGCAGAGCTGAGAGTGCAGTGTGTACACTAGTGCTCATTATTATTAATGTGCTGGTAATGACAGCGCTGCAGAGCTGAGAGTGCAGTGTGGACACTAGTGCTCATTATTATTAATGTGCTGGTAATGACAGCGCTGCAGAGCTGAGAGTGCAGTGTGTACACTAGTGCTCATTATTATTAATGTGCTGGTAATGACAGCGCTGCAGAGCTGAGAGTGCAGTGTGTACACTAGTGCTCATTATTATTAATGTGCTGGTAATGACAGCGCTGCAGAGCTGAGAGTGCAGTGTGTACACTAGTGCTCATTATTATTAATGTGCTGGTAATGACAGCGCTGCAGAGCTGAGAGTGCAGTGTGTACACTAGTGCTCATTATTATTAATGTGCTGGTAATGACAGCGCTGCAGAGCTGAGAGTGCAGTGTGTACACTAGTGCTCATTATTATTAATGTGCTGGTAATGACAGCGCTGCAGAGCTGAGAGTGCAGTGTGTACACTAGTGCTCATTATTATTAATGTGCTGGTAATGACAGCGCTGCAGAGCTGAGAGTGCAGTGTGTACACTAGCGCTCATTATTATTAATGTGCTGGTAATGACAGCGCTGCAGAGCTGAGAGTGCAGTGTGTACACTAGTGCTCATTATTATTAATGTGCTGGTAATGACAGCGCTGCAGAGCTGAGAGTGCAGTGTGTACACTAGTGCTCATTATTATTAATGTGCTGGTAATGACAGCGCTGCAGAGCTGAGAGTGCAGTGTGTACACTAGTGCTCATTATTATTAATGTGCTGGTAATGACAGCGCTGCAGAGCTGAGAGTGCAGTGTGTACACTAGTGCTCATTATTATTAATGTGCTGGTAATGACAGCGCTGCAGAGCTGAGAGTGCAGTGTGTACACTAGTGCTCATTATTATTAATGTGCTGGTAATGACAGCGCTGCAGAGCTGAGAGTGCAGTGTGTACACTAGTGCTCATTATTATTAATGTGCTGGTAATGACAGCGCTGCAGAGCTGAGAGTGCAGTGTGTACACTAGTGCTCATTATTATTAATGTGCTGGTAATGACAGCGCTGCAGAGCTGAGAGTGCAGTGTGTACACTAGTGCTCATTATTATTAATGTGCTGGTAATGACAGCGCTGCAGAGCTGAGAGTGCAGTGTGTACACTAGTGCTCATTATTATTAATGTGCTGGTAATGACAGCGCTGCAGAGCTGAGAGTGCAGTGTGTACACTAGTGCTCATTATTATTAATGTGCTGGTAATGACAGCGCTGCAGAGCTGAGAGTGCAGTGTGTACACTAGTGCTCATTATTATTAATGTGCTGGTAATGACAGCGCTGCAGAGCTGAGAGTGCAGTGTGTACACTAGTGCTCATTATTATTAATGTGCTGGTAATGACAGCGCTGCAGAGCTGAGAGTGCAGTGTGTACACTAGTGCTCATTATTATTAAGGTGCTGGTAATGACAGCGCTGCAGAGCTGAGAATGCAGTGTGTACACTAGTGCTCATTATTATTAATGTGCTGGTAATGACAGCGCTGCAGAGCTGAGAGTGCAGTGTGTACACTAGTGCTCATTATTATTAATGTGCTGGTAATGACAGCGCTGCAGAGCTGAGAGTGCAGTGTGTACACTAGTGCTCATTATTATTAATGTGCTGGTAATGACAGCGCTGCAGAGCTGAGAGTGCAGTGTGTACACTAGTGCTCATTATTATTAATGTGCTGGTAATGACAGCGCTGCAGAGCTGAGAGTGCAGTGTGTACACTAGTGCTCATTATTATTAATGTGCTGGTAATGACAGCGCTGCAGAGCTGAGAGTGCAGTGTGGACACTAGTGCTCATTATTATTAATGTGCTGGTAATGACAGCGCTGCAGAGCTGAGAGTGCAGTGTGTACACTAGTGCTCATTATTATTAATGTGCTGGTAATGACAGCGCTGCAGAGCTGAGAGTGCAGTGTGTACACTAGTGCTCATTATTATTAATGTGCTGGTAATGACAGCGCTGCAGAGCTGAGAGTGCAGTGTGTACACTAGTGCTCATTATTATTAATGTGCTGGTAATGACAGCGCTGCAGAGCTGAGAGTGCAGTGTGTACACTAGTGCTCATTATTATTAATGTGCTGGTAATGACAGCGCTGCAGAGCTGAGAGTGCAGTGTGTACACTAGTGCTCATTATTATTAATGTGCTGGTAATGACAGCGCTGCAGAGCTGAGAGTGCAGTGTGGACACTAGTGCTCATTATTATTAATGTGCTGGTAATGACAGCGCTGCAGAGCTGAGAGTGCAGTGTGGACACTAGTGCTCATTATTATTAATGTGCTGGTAATGACAGCGCTGCAGAGCTGAGAGTGCAGTGTGTACACTAGTGCTCATTATTATTAATGTGCTGGTAATGACAGCGCTGCAGAGCTGAGAGTGCAGTGTGTACACTAGTGCTCATTATTATTAATGTGCTGGTAATGACAGCGCTGCAGAGCTGAGAGTGCAGTGTGTACACTAGTGCTCATTATTATTAATGTGCTGGTAATGACAGCGCTGCAGAGCTGAGAGTGCAGTGTGTACACTAGTGCTCATTATTATTAATGTGCTGGTAATGACAGCGCTGCAGAGCTGAGAGTGCAGTGTGGACACTAGTGCTCATTATTATTAATGTGCTGGTAATGACAGCGCTGCAGAGCTGAGAGTGCAGTGTGTACACTAGTGCTCATTATTATTAATGTGCTGGTAATGACAGCGCTGCAGAGCTGAGAGTGCAGTGTGTACACTAGTGCTCATTATTATTAATGTGCTGGTAATGACAGCGCTGCAGAGCTGAGAGTGCAGTGTGTACACTAGTGCTCATTATTATTAATGTGCTGGTAATGACAGCGCTGCAGAGCTGAGAGTAGGACACTAGTGCTCATTATTATTAATGTGCTGGTAATGACAGCGCTGCAGAGCTGAGAGTGCAGTGTGTACACTAGTGCTCATTATTATTAATGTGCTGGTAATGACAGCGCTGCAGAGCTGAGAGTGCAGTGTGTACACTAGTGCTCATTATTATTAATGTGCTGGTAATGACAGCGCTGCAGAGCTGAGAGTGCAGTGTGTACACTAGTGCTCATTATTATTAATGTGCTGGTAATGACAGCGCTGCAGAGCTGAGAGTGCAGTGTGGACACTAGTGCTCATTATTATTAATGTGCTGGTAATGACAGCGCTGCAGAGCTGAGAGTGCAGTGTGTACACTAGTGCTCATTATTATTAATGTGCTGGTAATGACAGCGCTGCAGAGCTGAGAGTGCAGTGTGTACACTAGTGCTCATTATTATTAATGTGCTGGTAATGACAGCGCTGCAGAGCTGAGAGTGCAGTGTGGACACTAGTGCTCATTATTATTAATGTGCTGGTAATGACAGCGCTGCAGAGCTGAGAGTGCAGTGTGGACACTAGTGCTCATTATTAAGGTGCAGGGTAATGGCAGAGCACTTGTCACGAATAGACTCAGATCACTCAGGTTCTTTGGCTACCAGTTTGGCGTTTTTTACTCTCTGTCACTCTGCATGATAATCCTTTAAGATGACAGACTGTGACACAGACTACTCAGAGGAGCATCTCTGGTTTGTGTCTGAATCCGTTTTGTGCGTCGCTCATAAAGAAGATTTTCATGGAAAGAGAGCGGTCATCCACTACTTCTTTCTTTATATATCACATGGTGTTGACCTTTCAGCTTTGGTGACATCACCTGCTTCGTGGCAAAGTGCAGAAGTGTGTGAGGTCAATCAAAAGGTCACAATATCACATGATTGCTCAAATCCAGGAAGCAAAAAAAAATAAAATCTAGCAAAACCACACAGGCCTGCAAGCAAGGAGGCAACCGTCAGATCAACAGAACAATGAACCATTTTGAAACATTATCAGCATGATAATGCAAAGGGAGAATGATTATATAAATAAATACAAATGGCATTTATAAATTCCCTGGTTTGGTTTGCTTATTAACTGCAATTTTACTTTAAAAACAAAAAACACAACAACAACAACAACACCACCAACACCACCACTCCCGATGCTGATCTGGATCGAAACGTTTGCAGCATCCAGCCTGTGTTTCTGTGTCTCTGAATATACTGCACTGGGCGTGGAGCCTGAAACAGCAGCAGCCTTCATCTATCTTTAGAACATAAGAACATAAGAAAGTTTACAAACGAGAGGAGGCCATTCGGCCCATCTTGCTCGTTTGGTTGTTAGTAGCTTATTGATCTCAGAATCTCATCAAGCAGCTTCTTGAAGGATCCCAGGGTGTCAGCTTCAACAAAGTTATTGGGGAGCTGGTTCCAGACTCCTGTGATTCTCTGTGTAAAAAAGTGCCTCCTGTTTTCTGTTTTAAATTCCCCTTTGTCTAATCTACATTTGTGACCCCTGGTCCTTGTTTCTTTTTTCAGGTCAAAAAAGTCCCTTGGGTCAACATTATCAATACCTTTTAGAGGTGACCACAACTGAGCACAATGTTCTAGATGAGGTCTTACGAATGCATTATAAAGTTTTAACATTACTTCCCTTGATTTAAATTCAACACTTTTCACAATATATCCGAGCATCTTGTGGGCCTTTTTTATAGCTTCCCCACATTGTCTAGATCAGGGATCTCCAACCCTGGTCCTGGAGAGCTACTGTGGCTACTGGTTTTCGTTTCAACTGAGCTCTCAGTTACTTAATTAAACCAATTATTGGCTTAATTAGCAAGATGAACAGGTGTTCCAGATCTTTAGCCACTGATGATGTAAAGACACCTACAAAAGCTGCTGGATCGGGGCTCTCCAGGATTAGGGTTGGAGACCCCTGGTCTAGATGAAGACATTTCTGAGTCAACAAAAACTCCTATTTCTTTTTCATAAATTCCTTCTTCAATTTCAGTATCTCCCATATGATATTTATAATGCACATTTGTATTTCCTGTGTGCAGTACGTTACACTTTTCTCTATTAAATGTCATTTGTCATGTGCATGCCCAGTTCTGAATCTTGTCTAGATCATTTTGAATGACCTTTGCTGCTGCAACGGTGTTTGCCACTCCTCCTATTTTTGTGTCATTTGAAAATTTAACAAGTTTGCTTACTATACCAGAATCTAAGTCATTAATGTAGATTAGGAATAGCAGAGGACCTAATACTGATCCCTGTGGTACTCCACTGGTTACCACACTCCATTCTGAGGTTTCACCTCTAATCAGTACTCTCTGTTTTCTACATGTCAACCACTCCCTAATCCATGTGCATGCATTTCCTTGAATCCCTACTGCGTTCAGTTTGAGAATTAATCTTTTATGCAGGACTTTGTCAAAAGCTTTCTGGAAATCTATATAAACCATGTCATATGCTTTGCAATTATCCATTGTCGATGTTGCATCCTCAAAAAAATTAAGCAGGTTAGTTAGACACGATCTCCTTAAAACCATGAAACCATACTGCCTGGCTGGCTGTGTAAAACATTGAGTAAACAAGCAGACGATCCTCGTGTCTGTGCTTATTGTTTTTATTAGTTGCTCCCCCTCTCAGCTTCTGAGATCGGAGGCTAAACTCTGCTGGGATTAACCTGCAGAATTTAATTAGTGGAGGCTGTCATCCCCCGGATTTAACATTTCAATCCAGCAATCCACCATTCTCATTAATGTAGCCATCGACAAGCAAGCTGGTGGGGAGATCCGCAGACTGATTCATTCTCCAGCTCTGATGGGGAAATGGACAGAGAACACAGGCTCCCCTTTTTATCTCACGATCTCACTTACACATCAGAAAAATGTGAGGTGCTGAAAACAGCAGATTAATGAAGGGTCCTTATACAGGAAAATATATCCACTGTCAACATGGTGAATTGAACAACTTAACGAGAGAGCTCTGTATAGACAGAGACAGACAGATAAGCAGGCAGATGGATAGGATAGATAGATAAATAGATAGATAGACAGAGGGACAGATTGCACGGCTAGAGTGGGGCTGGTGGTCGATGGATTTGGAGGGGGACTGGGGGGCTAGCTGGAGCGTTCCTCGCTCCTGACCCCCCCTCATCCCATGTTTTTAGGGAGATGCATGCTGAAACAATAATCATAGCTCTGGCCCAGCCTGCCACTCAATAATTGCCTACCGTCTCTCTGTAATCCCACTCCTAAATCCTGCTTAATCCATCAGGGAGCAGGCTCTGCGCTTGCTGCTGGCAGTGTGCCACACCGCTGGCTGCCTGCTTGCTGCTCTTACCCTCGAAGTCTCAGATATTGCATCAGATGGCATTATGTTCTATGGGTTTTTATTTATTTGTTATGCGAGTCTGATTTCCCAAATCCCAAAGTACTCCTTTGAGATGCAGAATTTAACATCTCTAGCGTTGAATAACTTCATATTCAACTCTTCTGAGTTATTATTATTATTATTATTATTATTATTATTATTATTATTATTATTATTAATTTTTTTAAGCAGATCTCATTTTTTTAATCTGTTTTGCGTTTGTTCAAATCCAATCACAGGATGAACAGGTGAAAGGCGCTGGTTCAGATCACCTCAAAGAGTAGCTTAGAGCAGATGCAGAAACTCCTAAACGTGCATGGAGTGGCGTGTTTAAATAACCTATACTGTACTCTACTACAGTCGCCGTGTATTGTGGTCTAATTATGCAGCATTAAAAAGGAAATGGCCAAATCAATGCATTTCCCTGTGTTGGTGTTGTGTGTCAGACAGTGCTATAACGAGAGAGCTCTGTACACGGCGCACTGCACATTCTGAACCTGCGAAGGGACACACGGAATTCCACACAGTTTCTTCTTAAAATACATTGCAACCCCACGCTTAGCCACTGCTACATTGTCCTGTACATGAGCGGGTTATAGCGTGCCCCCGACTCTCTCCCTGCGAAAGCACAGCTGAGGTTTCCGTTGATGTGGGGGACACCTCTCCAGGCGTCTTGCCCGGTTTGTTTTGTGGACCCCTCCTCACGATCACTGCGGCGCTCTTCACTGTTCTTCTCCCACTGGGTATTATTGCTGGGGTACAATGCCATCCAGAGGTGCTCTAATTAGGAGAGAGGGTCTTAACAAGCTCTTCCCGAGTTTCATTAGCAAGAGGAGCGTCAGTATTCACTGACGGGCTGGGGAGGAGGGGGTTGCAGCTGATGGGTCAGGGAGAAGCCTGTCCAGTTAGCAGGCCTGTGTCTGGACTTCATACAGTACAAAAGGGACTGCTTTTTTCTTGCTTCCATTTTTTATTAAAAATAAATAAAAAGGATATCTTGTGAAATTGGGTTAAAACACAGCCCTAAATAGAGCTCCTAATGTACAGTATGTTCAAATAACATCTCCCTCTCCCTTTCCCTCTCCCTCTCCCTCTCTCTCCCTCTCTCCCTTCCTCCCTCTCCCTCTCTTCCTCCCCCTCCCGGTCGCTCGGTTCCCCCTCTGGGGGCTCCCTCTCCTATCGAGAGGGATAGGCCTCTCCCTCTCCCTTTCCCTCCCCTCTCTTCCTCTCCCCCTCTGAGAGGAGGGGGCCCCACTCCCCCTCCCTCCTCTCTCCTCTCTCTGTCTCTCTCTCTCTCTCTCTCTCCCTCTCTTCATGTCATCTGCTGTTCCTCCTGTCACAATCTTTACTCTTTGTTTTTATGGCAATCACAAAACAAACGCTTGTGTTTTTGTTTGTGAAAGTAGGCCAAACAACGGCTGCTAAACAAGCAGAGAGTTTTGAGGTCAGTGTAGCGCGAGTGAGGGGAGGAGGACGAGAGATTAGTGAGACACCGGCACACTGACAGACTGCAACTCCCCCCCCCTTCTAAAGCAGCAATCAAGGGAGAGGGTTCCCAACCTGTTGCAGAAGGTGGCTAGGAATGGACACATTCACAGATTGCCCCACTGTGCCAACTCAGCCCCTTTGCTGTCTCGCTAAATATCCTTCTTTCCCTGAATGGATATCCGTCGCTCAACGTTCTTCAAACACATGCATGAGATTTTAACCAGCAATCACGCTCACCATGGAGTTACACCCCCCCCCCCCCAGCAGGTGCGCGTGGATACTCAATGGGGGTGGGGGGGGGGGGGGGTAAGTGTCAGGATCAGGGGTAGGTGTCTAGTTCCTAGTTTCCTCATCAAAGTCTCAAAGGGGAGACATGGACATGACCCCGGGTTTTTCGGTCTACCCCTTGTTTCAAGACACACTTTTTTTTTGGTCGGCCGAGATCCCTCTGACTAATTTTGGCCCTGGGGTCTCAGAGTTCCCTTCTGTACCTGCAGCCTGGCTTGTCACTTCAAAGCCATGTTCCTGTGTGAACAAACCAGCCGCTCTAGAACTGTACCAGGAAGATTAAACCGGGATTGCATTCTTTCAATGTTTCCAGTATTGAAGGGTTTAGTTCTGACTGTAATGCTTGTAAATGCATTGCCTATGTGCAAAGTGATTTCACTGGGTTTATTGGGAGAGCACACACTGTTAGTATGGAGCAAAAGAGTTACCCCTTCCAGAAAGGGCAACCCCATCTCTTAAACGAGGAAACCTAATAATCCGAATGCAAATGCACATCAATTCAAACTTGGAATATAACGACGAAGGCACCACACTACAAACACAGTGGAATGAATGCAAATTACATTACAGAGCAACAGGAGGTCAGAACGCATGACATCACCAGCGTAGCACCTGCATGTGGGAATCAGAATCAACACCACCCCTCTGGTGAGAGCTTTCAACACCCAGAGTTCCTGCGAGGGCACAAACACATACACCCCCCCCCCCCACACACACACACACACACACACACACACACACACACACACTGACACACACACACACACACACACTGACACACACACACACAAACACACACACTCACACACCCACACACACACACACACACACACACACTGACACACACACACACACACACACACACACACACACACACCACACACCCACACACACACACACACACACACACTGACACACACACACACACACCTCACACACACACACACACCACACACACCCACACACTGAACACACACACACACACACACACACACACACACACACACACACACACACACACACACACACACACACACACACACACACACACACACACACACACACACACACACACACACACACACACACACACACACACACACACACACACACACACACACACACACACACACACTGACACACACACACACACACACACACACAAACACACACACACACACACACACACACTCACACACACACACACACACACACACAAACACACACACACACACACACACACACGCACACACACACACACACACACACACACACACACACACACACACACACACTCACACACCCACACACACACACACACACACACACTCTGACACACACACACACACACACACCCACACTCACACACCCACACACACACACACACACACACACACACACACTGACACACACACACTGACACACACACACACACACCCACACACACACACACTGACACACACACACACACACACACACAAACACACCCACACACACACACACACTGACACACACACACACACACACACACACACACACTGACACACACACACACAAACACACACACTGACACACACACACACACACACGCACATACACACTCACACACACACACAGACACACACTCACATAGACACACACACACACACACACACACACACACACACACACACTCGTCTACACACGCTCCCACTCACACTCCCACACCCTCCCAAGTCCTTACAGCATCTGGGACAGGCAGCTTTACCCTCTATTGTGTTCCCTGCCCTGTCTAAATTCTCCCTTTGTTTTGGGCTAATGACCAGGCACGCGACCGGCGGTGGGTTGAGGGGGGGGGGGGTCTCGGTAACCAGCGCCCCACTCTCCACTCCCTCTTCCTCCCCATCTGCTCGAGCCAGGGAGATATGGAGAGACACAGAGACACAGGGATTCAGAGAAGCTCCTTGTCTCTGGCTACGCGACCTTGCAGGCTCTCCATCTGCCTTCCCTGCTTCACACACCCACACTCACACACACTGTGCTGGACAGAGCCAGTCTGCATATTGCATGTCGCCATGCCCACTACACTCACAGTATTTGTTTTTAAATATTATTAGTAGTATTTTCATTAGTATTATTATTTAGAAACATTGAGTATTTATTAGCAACACCAACTGTGCATGCGGAGGCTCCACTTAAGAACCAGGATCAATTTGTGCATGCGTCAATTCCAAAAGTCTGCGTGTTTGACGATCACAGGCCTACTCCCCCTCTTCCTCTCGCTCCCTCGTTTCCCTGGAGACATGTGTGCAGTGCTACAAGCATGTGTGTGGAGTGTGACCAGGTGTGCTCTCCTCTTCCCCTCTCTCCTGCTCTCTCCCTCCCCCTCTCTCTCTCGCTCTCTCCCTTCCCCCTCCCCTCTCCTCCTCTCTCTCCTGCTCTTTCCCTCCCCCTCCCCTCTCCTGCTCTCTCCCTCTTCACTTCTCGCTTCCTCCTTTCCCTTTCCTCCGAGTGTACTCAGGTGCATGCCCCCCCTCCCTCCCTCTCTGAAGTTGAAGAGCTCAGCTTCTCTTGAAAAGACTGAGAGGGGCCCCTTTCATCTGACCTGGGCCTGGTGAGCAAGTCTCAGTAACACAGAGCCTTCTCTAACTAAAGCACATTCTAAACCAGAGCTTAGAGCTGCAGACCACACTGCCCTCCCAGTGCCTTAGATATACTCTATACAACGACTAGAACACACTGCCCTCCCAGTGCCTTAGATATACTCTATACAACGACTAGAGCACACTGCCCTCCCAGTGCCTTAGATATACTCTATACAACGACTAGAGCACACTGCCCTGCCAGTGCCTTAGATATACTCTATACAACGACTAGAACACACTGCCCTCCCAGTGCCTTAGATATACTCTATACAACGACTAGAACACACTGCCCTCCCAGTGCCTTAGATATACTCTATACAACGACTAGAGCACACTGCCCTCCCAGTGCCTTAGATATACTCTATACAACGACTAGAACACACTGCCCTCCCAGTGCCTTAGATATACTCTATACAACGACTAGAACACACTGCCCCCCTCCCAGTGCCTTAGATATGCTCTATACAACGACTAGAACACACTGCCCCCCTCCCAGTCCCTTAGATATACTCTATACAACAACTAGAACACACTGCCCTCCCAGTGCCTTAGATATACTCTATACAACAACTAGAACACACTGCCCTCCCAGTGCCTTAGATATACTCTATACAACGACTAGAACACACTGCCCTCCCAGTGCCTTAGATATACTCTATACAACGACTAGAACACACTGCCCCCCTCCCAGTGCCTTAGATATACTCTATACAACGACTAGAACACACTGCCCTCCCAGTGCCTTAGATATACTCTATACAACGACTAGAACACACTGCCCTCCCAGTGCCTTAGATATACTCTATACAACGACTAGAACACACTGCCCTCCCAGTCCCTTAGATATACTCTATACAACGACTAGAACACACTGCCCTCCCAGTGCCTTAGATATACTCTATACAACAACTAGAACACACTGCCCTCCCAGTGCCTTAGATATACTCTATACAACGACTAGAGCACACTGCCCTCCCAGTGCCTTAGATATACTCTATACAACGACTAGAACACACTGCCCTCCCAGTGCCTTAGATATACTCTATACAACAACTAGAACACACTGCCCTCCCAGTCCCTTAGATATACTCTATACAACAACTAGAACACACTGCCCTCCCAGTGCCTTAGATATACTCTATACAACGACTAGAACACACTGCCCTGCCAGTGCCTTAGATATACTCTATACAACGACTAGATCACACTGCCCTGCCAGTGCCTTAGATATACTCTATACAACGACTAGAGCACACTGCCCTCCCAGTGCCTTAGATATACTCTATACAACGACTAGAGCACACTGCCCTCCCAGTGCCTTAGATATACTCTATACAACGACTAGAACACACTGCCCTCCCAGTGCCTTAGATATACTCTATACAACGACTAGAACACACTGCCCCCCTCCCAGTGCCTTAGATACCTTAGATGACCCTGCTCTCCAGTCGATTGCTTGACGTTACCCAATGCTTTTCCAAACCACAGGGTTACCCAGCCCTGCGAGAGGAGAAAGGAAGCCTGCGCTCTGCGTTTGTCCCCTGCTTGCATGCGCATTTCTCTGCAGGATTACAGCTGTGTGAGTTCGCTTGCTCAAAGATAGTCTTGTGTCTCAGGCTTGGCAGACCTCATGAGGTGAGGGGTGGGCACTGCCCTGTCACATTGATTCACTGGGGTCATATTGCAATGCACAGGATTATGAAACCAGTCTGGAAAACATAATCAAATCCCACTGTTGACCCAACACTGGTTTCCATTGACCTTGTCCGGTCTTTTCCTTCATTTTCTCCTCCTCGTTCTCCTTCTCAAACAGTCTCGAGGAAGAACCTTCGCAACGCAGGAGTTGCCCTCCGAGGGGGTCCCTCGGCTATAATCTGCCGGCCTCACCTAATTAATTTCTTTTCCCCAGTCCGGTCTGACGAGTGAGTCTTGTTTGCAGGAGATTAAGAGCCACAGCCACTTCATTAGCAAGGTGTAAATTATCGGAGAGACCTCTCCATGCACCTGCCTAATTGAGCTAATCGAGAGGCTCTGCGGCCCCCGCCACAGAGAGAACTCTCTCCGCTCCCTCTAGGCTTTTGAACCGCAGCACTTAGGAAGAGGAGAAGAAAGCAAACACGAGAGGGCTGTTATTAACCCTGAGTGCCTGCAGCCTCTCCGTTTCGCTGGGTTTTGCCCTCCTCATTACTGCTGATTACAATCTGGCAACTAAATCTGCTGCACAATTGAGAGCACCTTTAAGCCCGCGGGGCAGCTGTGAATGTTTGTTTTTTCTGTAACAAGTGCAGAAACCTAGAAAGTTTGAACCGAAGAAGTTGCATGTCATTGTTTTTCACTATTGGTTATTTTTAAGTCTTTTTTTAAAGGGAATGTCTATTTTGATTATGAGATAACATGATTTGTTCTCATTGTTTACAGAAGTCTGGCGGTCTGTCGGCTACATGACTCCTTGTTATGTTCAGAGTTCACTGCTTCTGTTATGATTCGGGTCATATTGACATGGTGCAATTTCAAACAGCCTTCAATTGATAAGCTCCAAGACATATGTAATTCCACCACAATGTTATATGATCATTATATTACACATAAACCAGCTCTTTATTCCACCTTCAAATTTGGAGAAGGGAATGAATGCAGCTTGAGCAAAGTGCAGAATTTCAAGCATGTAAAAAACAAACCCACCTTCATGAAGTGCTAATAATAACGATGGCACATTCATTTTCAATGACATTTCTTTATCAATGTCCCAGTGAGATGCTGCCCAGGGTCTATTTCCCTCTTCTGACTTGAATGCTTCATCCACATGAGAAGCAACAGGCTGCTGGGGACAGTTTGATTTTCCACCGCTTCTCTTTGATGATGAAGGAGAAACCACAGTGTGGGCATCTTCACACTCATCAGAGGAGGATTCATTGGAATCAGGATCAGCATCAATATTGTCTTCAGTTTTCACTCTTCCTCTTCCTCTTCACTGTCTCTGTCCAGCTCTGCTACAAATGCATTTGTGTGACAGTCACTCGCAGCGGCTCATTTCTGAACCTCTTTATCAGAGAGATGCTGAGAAAACGAGCCTCTAGTAACCTCTGCCTTGGAGGGATTTGTAGAAACCTTGTTTATAAACATCTCTCCAGACAGGTGCAGCCATTTCCAGACAGAATAATAACAATATAATAATAAAAGATCAAGTGAAAGCATTTTATTTTCTTCATGCAAATAAAAGATACATTGATAAATAAATCTTTTGCATATGTTTGCATACAAGATCAGTTCGAAAAAAAAAAACGTCTCAAAGCTCTTATTGTCTGTTGATAATTTCGTGACCCCAACCTAGGAAAAGTCATAAAACACAATAAGGGGAAAAATAACATTGTCCTGTCTTAAAAATAAAGGTGCACAGAGTGCATGTAGCGATTCAAAAGTAAACATCATACAGATAAAGATAGGGAACGTAGGGCCTTGTGCATTCTATAGTTTAAAACGCTGGAGACCCCCAGGACTGGAGAATATCACAATGCAGTGCAGAAATTACAGACCGCTTGCCAGCCGATTGAAGATGCCAGGTAATTACAATTCTCAAGATTATTATTCTAATTGCCCCAGATCTTAATTGTTGCAGATGTATGTAGTTTGGCAAAATCATATCGTTATTGCCTTCAGGACAATATCAGTCTGTCAGTTTTCTGAGCTGTAGTGCAGTGTTGTTCTAAATATAGATGCCATATCTAGCTTCCATCTGCTGTAAGTAAGCGAGCATGTAAGCTGTCATGCAAGTTCAGGTATTAAGGAGTTGGGCTGCCCATGCACCCATGCACCCATGCAGCCATGCACCTACAATAAGCCTTGCAAATGAACTGGACTGCCAATGTCTGCTCTGCTGAAATATAAAAAGTGGTGTGGTAAAGTGAAGGCTGCGTGGATGAATTTAACAAACTGGACACCAGATGGCATTGGACACGTTGTGTGACACAATGCACTGTAAAAACAACCCCTCTAAACATCATAGGATCCCTATTGCTGTATAAAAAAGAACACAGACGAGGCAATGACAAGAACCGACACAATAACACAGGTCTGTACATGTCTGTGAACTTGTAGGAAATCGCGATGCTGTGTATAAGTGTTACAGAGATGCTAAGTGCTGGAGTACAGCAACGTTACAATCCCAAATACCCCGGCAACAATATCCACTTGTTCATTATCCCTGACTCGTTCATTATCCCCGACTCGTTCATTATCCCCGACTCGTTCATTACCCTTGACTCGTTCATTACCCTCGACTCGTTCATTATCCCTGATTCATTACCCTCGACTCGTTCATTATCCCTGACTCATTCATTACCCTTGACTCGTTCATTATCCCTGACTCGTTCATTATCCTTGACTCGTTCATTATCCCTGACTCATTCATTACCCTCGACTTGTTCATTATCCCTGACTCATTCATTACCCTGACTCGTTCATTATCCCCGACTCTTTCATTATCCTCGACTCGTTCATTATCCCTGACTCGTTCATTATCCCTGACTCGTTCATTATCCCTGACTCGTTCATTATCCTCGACTCGTTCATTATCCCCGACTCGTTCATTATCCCTGACTCGTTCATTATCCCCGACTCGTTCATTATCCCTGACTCGTTCATTACCCTCGACTCGTTCATTATCCCTGACTCGTTCATTATCCCTGACTCGTTCATTATCCCTGACTCGTTCATTATCCCTGACTCGTTCATTATCCCCGACTCGTTCATTATCCGACTCGTTATCCCTGACTCGTTCATTACCCCTGACTCGTTCATTATCCCTGACTCGTTCATTATCCCTGACTCGTTCATTATCCCTGACTCGTTCATTATCCCTGACTCGTTCATTATCCCTGACTCGTTCATTATCCCTGACTCGTTCATTATCCCTGACTCGTTCATTATCCCTGACTCGTTCATTATCCCTGACTCGTTCATTATCCCTGACTCGTTCATTATCCCCGACTCGTTCATTATCCCTGACTCGTTCATTATCCCCGACTCGTTCATTATCCTCGACTCGTTCATTATCCTCGACTCGTTCATTATCCCTCGACTCGTTCATTATCCTGACTGATCCCTGACTCGTTCATTATCCCCGACTCGTTCATTATCCCTGACTCGTTCATTATCCCCGACTCGTTCATTATCCTCAACTCGTTCATTATCCTCGACTCGTTCATTATCCCTGTTCATTATCCCTGACTCGTTCATTACCCCTGACTCGTTCATTATCCCTGACTTGTTCATTATCCCTCGACTCGTTCATTATCCCCGACTCGTTCATTACCCTCGACTCGTTCATTATCCCTGACTCATTCATTACCCTCGACTCGTTCATTATCCCTGACTCGTTCATTATCCTTGACTCGTTCATTATCCTTGACTCGTTCATTACTCCTCTGACTCGTTCATTACCCTTGACTCGTTCATTACCCTCGACTCGTTCATTATCCCTGACTCGTTCATTATCCTCGACTCGTTCATTATCCCTGACTCGTTCATTACTCCTCGACTCGTTCATTATCCCTGACTCGTTCATTATCCTCGACTCGTTCATTATCCCTGACTCGTTCATTATCCCCGACTCGTTCATTATCCCTGACTCGTTCATTATCCCTGACTCGTTCATTATCCCTGACTCGTTCATTATCCCTCGACTCGTTCATTATCCCTGACTCGTTCATTATCCCCGACTCGTTCATTATCCCTGACTCGTTCATTATCCCTGACTCGTTCATTATCCCTGACTCGTTCATTATCCCTGACTCGTTCATTATCCCTGACTCGTTCATTATCCCTGACTCGTTCATTATCCCTGACTCGTTCATTATCCCTGACTCGTTCATTATCCCTGACTCGTTCATTATCCCTGACTCGTTCATTATCCCTGACTCGTTCATTATCCCTGACTCGTTCATTATCCCCGACTCGTTCATTATCCCTGACTCGTTCATTATCCCTGACTCGTTCATTATCCCTGACTCGTTCATTATCCCTGACTCGTTCATTATCCCTGACTCGTTCATTATCCCCGACTCGTTCATTATCCCTGACTCGTTCATTATGCCTGACTCGTTCATTACCCTCAACTTGTTCATTATCCTTGACTCGTTCATTATCCCTGACTCGTTCATTATCCTCGACTCGTTCATTATCCCTGACTCGTTCATTATCCCTGACTCGTTCATTATCCCTGACTCGTTCATTATCCCTGACTCGTTCATTATCCCTGACTCGTTCATTATCCCTGACTCGTTCATTATCCCTGACTCGTTCATTATCCCTGACTCGTTCATTATCCCTGACTCGTTCATTATCCCTGACTCGTTCATTATCCTCGACTCGTTCATTATCCCTGACTCGTTCATTATCCCTGACTCGTTCATTATCCCTGACTCGTTCATTATCCCTGACTCGTTCATTATCCCTGACTCGTTCATTATCCCTGACTCGTTCATTATCCCTGACTCGTTCATTATCCCTGACTCGTTCATTATCCCTGACTCGTTCATTATCCCTGACTCGTTCATTATCCCTGACTCGTTCATTATCCCTGACTCGTTCATTATCCCTGACTCGTTCATTATCCCTGACTCGTTCATTATCCCTGACTCGTTCATTATCCCTGACTCGTTCATTATCCCTGACTCGTTCATTATCCCTGACTCGTTCATTATCCCTGACTCGTTCATTATCCCTGACTCGTTCATTATCCCTGACTCGTTCATTATCCCTGACTCGTTCATTATCCCTGACTCGTTCATTATCCCTGACTCGTTCATTATCCCTGACTCGTTCATTATCCCTGACTCGTTCATTATCCCTGACTCGTTCATTATCCCTGACTCGTTCATTATCCCTGACTCGTTCATTATCCCTGACTCGTTCATTATCCCTGACTCGTTCATTATCCCTGACTCGTTCATTATCCCCGACTCGTTCATTATCCCTGACTCGTTCATTATCCCTGACTCGTTCATTATCCCTGACTCGTTCATTATCCCTGACTCGTTCATTATCCCTGACTCGTTCATTATCCCTGACTCGTTCATTATCCCTGACTCGTTCATTATCCCTGACTCGTTCATTATCCCTGACTCGTTCATTATCCCTGACTCGTTCATTATCCCTGACTCGTTCATTATCCCTGACTCGTTCATTATCCCTGACTCGTTCATTATCCCTGACTCGTTCATTATCCCTGACTCGTTCATTATCCGTAATAAAGTATTAAGTGCTAAACCACCTTCATGTGTAAATCGTTTGCACGATGTGTCAGTCAGTACACAATTGTATTAGAAAAGGGTTGGGGTTAGGAAGGATTAGGGTTATCAAGCAAAACGATTTAAGCATGGTAAAGAATAGCGAGGCAAGGTAAAACGTATTAATAAACAAGGCAAAGCAGGGTAAACAATGGGAAATCAGAGTATAACCATGGGAAATATAGTATCAGTATTAGTAGTAATATTATTTGTAGTTTTTATTGAATAATAACAGTAATATATTATAGATAGTATAATAATTGTTTGCCCTCACTTTTGGTGTATATCCAAAACCAGCCTTCACTCTCTCTCTCACACCTTCATTTCCATTGCAAGGTGGTGTCCTCACTCTCTCACACCTTCATCTCCATTGCAAGGTGGTGTCCTCACTCTCTCACACCTTCATCTCCATTGCAAGGTGGTGTCCTCACTCTCTCACACCTTCATCTCCATTGCAAGGTGGTGTCCTCACTCTCTCACACCTTCATCTCCATTGCAAGGTGGTGTCCTCACTCTCTCACACCTTCATCTCCATTGCAAGGTGGTGTCCTCACTCCTCTCACACCTTCATCTCCATTGCAAGGAGGTGTCCTCACTCTCTCACACCTTCATCTCCATTGCAAGGAGGTGTCCTCACTCTCTCACACACTCGCAGCACGCAGCATGTTACTCTTGTATGGAACATTACTGCGCTCCTACATTTTCCTTATACATAATAAATAAATAAATACGTAACCCTGACGCCCCTGAAGACACTATAAGTGGGCCATTAGGGGTATCCAGTACTCAGCACCGTTTGACTGGATAAAAATAATCACTCATCTGTGCCGTTTGAGACATGCTAAACTCTGGGTGCTTGTGTAATCGCCAGCAAAGTATTTCCATTGCGATCGAAGGAGATTTTTTTAAGAGGTAGAAGGCGGCCCTGCCCGCTCGTCTCCCCGGCCCATGTACTCTCTAATCCCAGAGTTTATGAAGTGATCAGGAGCACGAATCAAACGCGCAGGTACCCAGGCCGAAGTGTGCTCGGTGCTGAGGTAATTAGGTATTAACTTTCCTAAAAACACGCAACACTAAAATGTCATTTGATTTTAACATATGTTAAAAACTGATAATTGGCTCACGGCTTTGTATGCCAGTACAGAATATAGGTATTTTTATTTTAAGTGTAGGATGTGTGAGAGCAAAAATAAATAAGTAAATAAATACATCTACAAATAAATAAATAAATAAACAGAATTACAGAAACATCCCAAGCTGTAAACAGGATAAAACAAAGAACAGAAAAAACAAAGACTATGGCCAGCAATGTTGCAATGTCTCCGGGCACACGGCATTTATGTACCGTGTTTATTGATTGATTGATTTGTTGATTGGTGTATTTATCAGTGCCCTTTTCCGAATCTTCTCTGGATAGCTTTCTATGTATTTGAAGAATCTGACATCTTGGTATGGAAAGAATAGCCCACCTCCCTATAGAACCGCTTCATTCATCAGCGCTTTAACGAAACCCCTTTTAATGCAGATTATCCATAGAACAATTCATAACACACAAGCAACACAATAAAGGGCTGGAAATGAGACTCCCATTGCATAGCAGTTTCATCCATTTCTGGTTTTCCTCTGAGTTTAATAAAACACGCCTGAGCTTGTTACCTACACAATGGTTACATGGAATGGGTACACTGCAAAGCAATAGTCTTATTCCACCCCTGTAAAATACGTCACCTGTTCTACTCTCAAGTGTATTTGAAAAAGAAACCCTTCGAACGACCGCTCGATTCCTTGTGTAGCTGAAGGGTTAAGAACTTCAATAGAAAACACTGTATTAGTAACCAGACCCATGTTAAACACTTCCACGATTACCACTGCATCTCTTCCGCACCAATGACCGGCACACCTACAGAATGGGCGAGGGGAGGGGGTACAGGCTGGATAAGTGATAATGAAATATAGAACAAACAGCATTATTAATAAGATATGTCCTCAAAGCATAAGCTATGAAAGAATAAGACTTGTATTCGTATTATCAGTATTATTCTCAGTATTAGTATTAGTATTATTCTCAATATTAGTATTAGTGTTATTCTCAGTATTAGTGTTATTCTCAGTATTAGTATTAGTGTTATTCTCAGTATTAGTATTATTCTCAGTATTAGTATTAGTTAGTATTAGTATTCTCAGTATTAGTATTAGTGTTATTCTCAGTATTAGTATTAATCTCAGTATTAGTATTAGTGTTATTCTCAGTATTAGTATTAATCTCAGTATTAGTATTAGTGTTATTCTCAGTATTAGTATTATTCTCAGTATTAGTATTAGTGTTATTATTAGTATTAGTATTATTCTCAGTATTAGTATTATTCTCAGTATTAGTATTAGTATTATTCTCAGTATTAGTATTAGTGTTATTCTCAGTATTAGTATTATTCTCAGTATTAGTATTAGTATTATTCTCAGTATTAGTATTAGTGTTATTCTCAGTATTAGTATTATTCTCAGTATTAGTATTAGTGTTATTCTCAGTATTCGTGTTATTCTCAGTATTAGTATTAGTGTTATTCTCAGTATTAGTATTAGTATTATTCTCAGTATTAGTGTTATTCTCAGTATTGGTGTTATTCTCAGTATTAGTATTAGTATTATTCTCAGTATTAGTGTTATTCTCAGTATTAGCATTATTCTCAGTATTAGTATTATTATCAGTAGTAGTATTATTCTGATGATGATCACCCGACAGTCTCTGCGGGTAACAGCAGAGCGAGTTTACTGGACGATGGAAATGTTAGTGTCTCTTCCCGTTTGATTTGATCAGACCCCGAAGTTGTCAAGCTGCCGGCGCTATTATCACATTGGGATCTCCGCTAAGCTTCTGGATTTGTGTGAGCAGTCGAAGAAATTCAAATCGCATGCTTTTCAATGCGCTTAAGCCAATCCCTTTAGACGCCGTCTTTAAAACGTTTAAATCTGTTATTATGGGTACAAAAAAACCCAACCTTTTAATTCAGTCTTTGACAAGATGATCAAATTCATTGATGATGCCACAAATTTAAATAACTAATACAAGAGATATAGAATATAGGGCGAGCTTAGACAGGCTGGCACAACACAATGATACTGTTATTATTATTATTATTATTATTATTATTATTATTATTATTATTATTAATAATAATTAATTATTATTAAAAGTGATCATTCAAAAGTGGCCTGAGTCGCGTATAGATCTATTCAGAACCATTTTGTTTAATATTGAAACTATTATTTTTTCAGTATTAGTAGTCGATATGAGATAATTACTTCTAAATGAATCGGCTTAACAAAAGCACGTGGTTGGATATATGGAATGTCAGAATGCGTGTCACATTGTGACGTGTGAGGGCCTCATTAATTCCAAGGTCAAGTAGGCGCCCTGACCACTTCTTTGCCGCTTTTAACGCGTGGAATTAAAGCTGTTTAATTGGCTCAATTAAAGTGCAGAGCCGGCCTGGAGCTAACACTTTTGGACTGGCCGGACCATTGTGCCCAGCACTGAGATGGGCTCCACCTTGTACTTCCACGCCAGGCCAGGATCCCTTTCCAGCCGCCTCGTTGATGGTTTCATTAGATACCCATACAGTCTCAAAGACCTGGGTGAAGCATTAATGAAATAAATACTAATTCAACGATGGAACATGATCCTGGATATTGAAAGAGCAACGTGAGTCTGTCCACGTGAATGCGTCAGTCGGGCAGACTAGGGGAACACATATACAATCCCAGTGTCACCGCGCCCAGCGCCATGTGGGTGCCCATAGTTTCATTTCTGTAGAAATATACTGTGTGTGTGTATATATATATAACTGCAGAAAGGAAGAAAGTAAAGGAAGACAGGCTGCAGTGTATACTTACAGATAAAGGCTCACCGCATTCATATTCTTTCACTTCTTTTTATTTTTTTTATTTTATTTTTTTTGCACAAAAGGTTTCATGATTGTCTTTTAACCCCCTGGACTCCGGCGCCTCTGAAACTGGGTATGAAGAGAAGCGCTATAGGTGAAGTTGTATCAATGCAAACATACATAAACATAGAGCTGGGTTCAGTGTGCGTGTCTATATATATATAAACATACAGCTGGGTTCTGAACGCGTTCTTCAGGCTGTGCAGTGTGCGTGTCTATATATATATATATAAACATAGAGCTGGGTTCAGTGTGCGTGTCTATATATATATAAACATACAGCTGGGTTCTGAACGTGTTCTTCAGGCTGTGCAGTGTGCGTGTCTATATATATAAACATAGAGCTGGGTTCAGTGTGCGTGTCTATATATATAAACATAGAGCTGGGTTCAGTGTGCGTGTCTATATATATATAAACATACAGCTGGGTTCAGTGTGCGTGTCTATATATATAAACATACAGCTGGGTTCAGTGTGCGTGTCTATATATATATAAACATAGAGCTGGGTTCAGTGTGCGTGTCTATATATATATAAACATACAGCTGGGTTCAGTGTGCGTGTCTATATATATAAACATACAGCTGGGTTCTGAACGCGTTCTTCAGGCTGTGCAGTGTGCGTGTCTATATATATAAACATAGAGCTGGGTTCAGTGTGCTTGTCTATATATATAAACATACAGCTGGGTTCTGAACGCGTTCTTCAGGCTGTGCAGTGTGCGTGTCTATATATATAAACATAGAGCTGGGTTCAGTGTGCTTGTCTATATATATAAACATACAGCTGGGTTCTGAACGCGTTCTTCAGGCTGTGCAGTGTGCGTGTCTATATATATATATATATATATATATATATATATAAGTAATATATAGTATATAATTAGAATATAGGATGATATAATACTATATATATATAAACATAGAGCTGGGTTCAGTGTGCGTGTCTATATATATAAACATACAGCTGGGTTCAGTGTGCGTGTCTGTATCCTTTTGGGTTGAAAGGCTGCATCAGTGTACATGATTTGGATCTCAAGACAAGGAGGGATGTTTTATTAAATGGCAGATTTCACATGCAAAGCAAAGCGAAACAGACAAATCAAACCCTATTTGAGTCAATGCGTTTTCGTAACTGGCAGCCATACTCCCATTAAACAATTATATTCATACACCTCTCTTTATATAGTGTAGAGCTGTTACTCATTATACAATGGTATTCCAATGGGGTATACCCACTAAAGACATGCCCTGCTTTGTTGCGCCCCGGCTCGCTGTGTTCCGCTCTTCTCCGGGTGCACAATGCCCTGCGCTCTGACAAGTGGCCTTTGCATCCTCGAGTCTGCCTGGTTTCCATAAACTAGGGGCGCACAAAGAACAGCCCGTGCTCAAAGCGAGGGCCACTTTAACCTCGGCGCCCATTGTTTAACGAAGAGAGGGGATTACTCTAGCGTCTGCTCTCCCCATATGTTCCTTAGCTCGACGAAGGCTTAATTAAACCCGAAAGATTCTCACTGTAGGAACGAGTCTCCAGGTCGCTGCCCGTGCCCCTCGACAATGCCCCGGCTAACTTCTGTGCAATCTTAGTACACAAAAGTCAAGGGAGTTGTTTCATTGTGAGTGGCGCCAATATGCAATGCCTTTGGGTAGCCCAGCTGTATCAGTACTTGGCTGGTTGTCGTGTCTTTGTGGCCGAGAGGGTTCTTAAAAGCTTTCTTATAACGGCTCCTACAAGGACTTAATGTGCTCTCGTTCAGGTGTATGCTAATTTAAATCCGGTGAAATCTTCTGAAATGCATTTACTAATACCTTTTTTGTCGCAAAATACACCCCGAAATTAAAACACAACTATCACTCTGTTAACAAATAAATACACAAAGAATTAAGTAACAGACAAAATGTACACAGCACTGGCCTTCGTTTTTAATTTGCACTAAAAAAAAAAATAAAAAAAATAAAAAACATGTTCTGCCATAATACGATTTATCGAACGACGCTGTATGTTTTGCATTAGTATTACCAGCATTCATTCACATTACCACTTGCGCAAGTCTGTTTGTATGGAATGGGGTTAGAACGCCTTGGATTTTTTTTTTCTAGACGGGCAGACTCCAGAACGCTTTGGTTTTACTATAACAGTTCTTAAGCATTTCAAAGTTGTTTCTGAAACACTGCACATTCAAATCAATTTTGCAATAATTTAAACAATTCCAATTAACTGGATTATTTAAAATTCCAAGCACACACACATATATATTTATATATATATTTTCAGAACTAAACGTGTAGGTTTATCATCTCTCCTTTATTTTGGTAAAAGCCCTACCTGCTACATATTTGATTATGCTTCTGCGCGTTATTCCGTTTTTCATCATCATCATCATCTTATTATTATTATTATTACTGTTATTATTATTATTATTATTATTATTATTATTATTAGTAGTAGTAGTGGTGTTGTTGTTGTTGCAATTAATTGAATCAGTTTACCTCTATATAAGCACTCCTTAAACTAAACCGGGGCCGTTATGGTGAATCGAATCTTTGGTTCTTGAAATTTAAACTATGCATAATGAGAGAGAGAGAGAGAGAGAGAGAGAGAGAGAGAGAGAGAGAGAGAAGAGAGAGAGAGAGAGAGAGAGAGAGAGAGAGAGAGAGAGAGAGAGAGAGAGAGAGAGAGAGAGAGAGAGAGAGAGGAGAGAGAGAGAGAGAGAGAGAATGAATTTCAATCTAATTTGATTCTCTGAAAAGACTCACTTGCCACCGGATGCATTACATTATCTCTGCGTAAAAGTGTGCTGCGGCCGACAAGGGAGAGCGATGGGTTGGGAATAAGTGTTTTGTTCGTTCATTTTAAAAGCAGACATGTGAAATTTTAGAGCATTTAAACACTCCAACCGTTTTCTTTCCAGAGAGCAAACCAGATCTAATCTATATAAGACTCTACTGTCCTGTGTTCGTATGAAAACGTGTGTAATTGTATAGTTCCACAAAGTGACTTGCTATTGTACACTCAGCTTCCACTGCTCTCCATATACACGACCTCGCGTTTCTGTTTACAGAAGAGATTCCTGAAACTAAAGCAAATCAATTCTGCATGAATTATTCACACAAACAGAATCGCTTACTTCCTCGTGTGCAGTTTGTTTAACAGAAAAATCATCTGTAATAATAATAATAATAATAATAATAATAATAATATAATAATAATAATAATAATAATAATAATAATGTCGCTCACTCCTGGCACTTTTCATTTTATTAAACTGTATCTGATTTGATTTTAACACCCTAACACTTACAGTTTTTATATTTAACACAGAACTATAGTTCCATTCTCGAAAACGCACTTTTTTGTATATTTCTTCTCATTCAAGAGCAGCACATTTTACCCAGATCGTGTTTTTCTTAATTGAACTCGTTCATTCTAACAAAGGTTTGCCTCTGAAGGAAAGCACTAGCGGGCTGCTTGTGAGTGTCCCTGCTGTGTGTGTAACAGTTCTCTGGGACCCGCAGCACTGCACTGGCGATACACGCTTTTTGGAAATTCACATTTAGGCAGATGAGTTATTAATCTGCTTTTATTGACTGTGTGAAGCGCTTCGGTGTCGATGTTGTTTTTCGCGTGTTGTCAGATTACAGCACGAAGGTGCACAGGGCATTTCGTGAATCTTGTTTTCCAGGATAGTGTGTTATATACATTGCAATGCACATGTGCTCTCCACCTACACCGAGTCACTTACTCGCATGACGTGCAAGCCTGGAAACTCACCTGTGAACTGGCTGATGTCGTCACCATGACCTCACAGGGCGGTGCCTCTGAGCCTGTCGCTCCAATGAAAGATTCTTATTAAGTGATATTGATCATACAGGTTGAACTTGGACTCGTCTAAAGCTTACTGAAACTATCTACTACTTTATTATTATTATTATTATTATTATTATTATTATTATTATTATTATTATTATTATTATTATTAATAATAATAATAATAATAATAATAATAATAATAATAATAATAATAATAATAATAATAATTATTATTATTATTATTATTATTATATTATTATTATTATTGTAATAGTACAGGTTACTAGGTATTTAATTAATTAACAATCCATTTTTTAAATGTGCACTGTGTTTAATAAGGCAACACGGTTAGTGTTCAATGTGACACAAACTGTATTTTTCTTATTTAAAGAAACTGCTCGTTTCTCAAAATCTAATGCATTTTATGCACATTTAACACGATTTAACACGAGTACGCCAAAAACGCTAAGTACGATACCCTTTCTTTAAATGGATATTATACAATGTTTGAATTACTGTTCAATAAAACGGAAGCACGGAGTTTAATCTGTTATTAGAACGTGTTATAATATATATATATTTTAAAAACTATAATGCACCATTGTGTTGCTACAAGCCATCCAGTTTTCATTGGAGCTCTACAAGTTAACTT